>NC_083480.1:14957603-14970103 GCF_030014155.1 Tachysurus vachellii
AAATATTATTTGAATAATTTGTAATAAATATAGAATTTGAGAATTTCTTCACACATTAGTGTGTCTATTAGTGTATTAAACTAATAGTGTTATTAGTTTATCTTGGTTGATGGCTTGAATCTATCATGGATTTCATTCATTCGTTTTCAACCACTTATCCGAACTACCTCGGGTCACGGGGAGCCTGTGCCTATCTCAGGCGTCATCGGGCATCAAGGCAGGATACACCCTGGACGGAGTGCCAACCCATCACATGGCACACACACTCTCATTCACTCACGCAATCACACACTATGGACAATTCTCCAGAGATGCCAATCAACCGACCATGCATGTCTTTGGCCCGGGGGAGGAAACCGGAGTACCCGGAGGAAACCCCCGAGGCACGGGGAGAACATGCAAACTCCACACACACACAAGACGGAGGCGGGAATCGAACCCCCAACCCTGGAGGTGTGAGGCGAACGTGCTAACCACTAAGCCACCGTGCCCCCCTTCTATCATGGATTTAAATGAGAAAACCTTTAGATTCACACACACACACACACACACACACACACACACACTCAGAGCAAATTCTGAGCATCCAAATCACGTGGCTGTTCTCTCTACAGCCACGTGACCCAAACACATGATCAACAAGACACTACATTAATAATATTACATTCAAGAAGTTTTTAAGAAGCAGAAATACTGTATGATTGGTTGGATGTTTGTGGATTTTCTTTTAAACGGTAAGCAGATGACTATACAGTAGTAAGTCCTGCTATGACTCACAAGCTAAACAGACCCAGTGTTTTCTTTTGTCTTGTCCACCTGTTTCTCTGAATGTTAAACAGATTAAAAGATTCAATCTTATATCCTGCAATTAACCTGCTTAGAGTTCAGAGCAGTGGCTGATTGTGTGTGAGGAACCTGAGAGGCTTTTCTCGCCTGGATGGAGAGAAACGTGATCTGTTTCTACTAAAACCAGGGAATGGGAAGAGGCCTGGAGCTCCGGCACGTCAGAGGATCTGTTCTGCTCAATCACGGCATAAAAACACGAGGGAGGAGAGAAGATTAAGGGGTCGGAAAACCGAAACTGCCGTAATGTCCCGGGCTTAGGGTGTGTGTATGGATAATAGAGCAGAGCAAATTGTGAAAGAGCTTCTACTGTATTGTGTCTCAACCTTTCTGCTTTTCACTTCTCTGTTTTTCTCACTCTTTACATGATTATTGCTTTGTCATACTAATACCAATGACCTTCTTCTCCCAGGGTTGTTTTCCTAAACACCTGCTCTGGGATCAGGACTTAACTCTGCCTTTAAATTAAATAAGCAAATATATACTGTAGCTCTTCTTATTTCCCACAAGTTATATTTCTTGTGTGAATTTTAGTCTGTATAAAATATTTGGGAGCTCTGTAAGAAAAGGGAGCTCTGTTTATTAGATGCAGGAATATACAGTAGTGACCTTCTATATTGTCATCAGTATGTTTCACTCAGGTTCATCTCTACATGGTGAGCTGTTTCCTTTCAGCTGATTATTCATCACAGTGTGTATGTTTTTTTTTTTTATTCTCTGCTTGTCGATTGGTCGAGTCTTCTTGTAGTCATGACTCATCTTTATGTGAGTCTCCGTACTTTCTTGTATGAGTGGCTACAATCATGTTTATGAGTGTGTATCCTCACAGGCTGCTCTGTGGAAGCTCACAGCTCTGTTTGTATAACTTAGAGCTCATTCAGAAGTCCTGTGACATCTCCAGAGACCCGGGAGACACTCCAACTCTTTTATGAGAGCGTGAGGAAGCCAGGACTCTCTCTCTCTCTCTCTCTCTCTCTCTCTCTCCCCCCCTCTCTCTCTCTCTCTCTCTCTCTATGTCTCTCTTTCTGTGTCTCTCTATGTATTTCTATCTGTCTCTCTCTGTCACTCTCGCTGTATTTCTCTCTCTCTCTCTCTCTCTCTCTCTCTCTCTCTCTCTCTCTCTCTCTATCTATCTATCTATCTCTCTATGTCTCTCTTTCTGTGTCTCTCTATGTATTTCTCTCTGTCACTCTCACTGTATTTCTCTCTCTCTCTCTCTCTCTCTCTCTCTCTCTCTCTCTCTATGTCTCTCTTTCTGTGTCTCTCTATGTATTTCTATCTGTCTGTCTCTCTCTCTCTCTCTCTCTCTCTCTCTCTCTCTCTCTCTCTCTCTCTCTCTCTCTCTCTCTCTCTCTCTCTCTCTCTCTTTACCAGGCTGTTTGGAAGGTCATGACCTCTCCTCGCTGTGCCAGCAGACTGCTCCAAGGCCATGCCGCTCACATCATTGTTTATTCAGCTTGAGAGCATCGCTTCTTGGCAATGGGGATGAATAAGTTATTTAAATTCAGCTGAAACACAGATATGAACAACACACACACACACACACGCACACACACACACACAGACACTCAACAGTTCAAGGAATTCAATCCAAATTGGGATATTTGTGTAATTTCTCTTTCCCGATTATGCCTCATGAGTAACCAGTGCTGTTAATAAAGTCTGAGGAGATTCATCTTCACCGAGCGCTCTGTCTTGGCGTCTAAATAAAAGCCGCCTCCGCTTGGCCTTTCCCAATCAGAACACAAACACGCCTCTGTGATTTGGCCAAGACACACAGCACATAATCTCATCGTCGCATCTCCTCAATACTCTTCTGTTTTTCACCTTCGATTCCCCTCCTCTTTTTTGGTCCTCGTTCTCTTGAACAAACACATCCACACCCAAACCCTCCCACACACACACACACACACGCACACATCTCACTATGTTACCTTTTTCTCTCCATTCACTACCTGTTTGTTTTTTGTTTTTTTACATTTTTCTTCCTTCATCTTCCTTTAGCACACAAACACACGTTCAAACATCACACACATCTCTCATCACGATGTTTCCGCTCCTCTCGTTAAACACCAGCCGGGGAGGCTGCCTGCCTCCTGCTGCAATTCATTTTCTCTCTCTCTCTCTCTCTCTCACACACACACACACACACACACACACACACACACACACACACACACACACTCCTTTAAAATCACCCACACACTCATTGCCACATCCATTTTTTTTATATACATCTTACTTCCATCTGCATCATTTCTTTATCTTATATTATATCATTTAGTGAAAATGACTCTTCTTTGTTGTGTAGGTGAAGCTGTTTTAACTAACTTGTGCATTATGGACAGTTATGGTTTAAGTAGTTAAGGCTCTGGGTTGTCCACAAGACAAATAATACCAACTGAACGATAGCGTCTTATAAACTTGAGAAGAAAATAAGGCTAAAGATCTAAAAAAAAAAAAAAAAAAAAAACAGTAACGTTAACGTTGCAAAAAAAAGTGCAAAATGACAAAGATGAGGATTAAGAGGTCTGGAGAACTGGTGATAAGCAGCTTGGCAAGGAAACTGTTGCTTAAGATTACACTTGAATCACATTTTGGTTTTATTCAAAATTCCAAAAATGTAAATTCAAAAGAAACTTAAAGGTGCCCTGTCACACGTATTTCATTACTTTTGTGGTAATGTCTGAAGTTTACCATGGACTTGGTTACCTTGTTTCAAGCCATTCTAGTGTGGTATAGAAAGTTCTCATGAATATTCAAATGAGCTATGCTGCTTGGCTCCGATTGGCTAACCGCTAGGATATGAGAGCATGACTATTCATTCACCCAGCGCAATAAGTAGCCTAGGCTAGAGGAAATTTGTTTACAATCACCTTGGATTGCGGCAGAATGGCTTCTTCACAAGCCCGTTGACGTTCAGCCATCCTTGCTGTATAGGAAACTCACTGAGTTACACGAATTCTGAGGGCGGGGTCTCAAGTGGGAGAGCTCATGAATATTAATGAGCTCAGTCACTCTGACGTCACACTGACCAGCTTTTCCAACTGACCTGATTTCTCCCCTTATTTCTTTTAATTGGCTAGAACTGACCGGGGAGGTAGCAGTTCATTTTCACATTCACGACACAACACAAACACATATGGACCGAACACATATCAAAAAATACAAGTAAAAATGCTTTTGTGTGGAAGGGCACCTTTAAACATAGTTTTTACTGAAGATGTGTAGAAAAGCTAAAACATTGAGAATCTTTTAAAATATTTATTTGTATGCATGTAGATGGATCCTGCTGCTATGTTCTGGATGAACTCAGAAGTTTGAAGTCAGAACTGCATCATTTTCACCCCCTCAATCAACAACGTAGGAAACAAACATGGACGACTAAGATTCCTTGGAAATCTTAGTTAGAACTTCCAAATCCATCAGAATGAACTGATCGCTGATAAAAAATAAAAGCATGATTAATAATTACAGATATTTTCTTTAGTTAATAAAAAGAGCTGGAGTTTGGAAAACCATCATAAAGATGTTTCTTTAGTCCGTGAGATCGTCTTCTATGCAGCATGGCCTGTTAGAGCTGAGTGGTGTCGGATGTTACTCTGTGCCCCAGGCTGAGTTTAGACCTTCCTGGAGAGCACTGGGTACACGGGAGGCGGGATTGCTCTTTAGGGAACAGGGCCATGCTGTCCCAAGAGGTCACTTCCTGTTCTCGTTAAAGCTCGTTATGGCGAAGCTTCAGCCACCAGGAAAATAAAGCCTAACCAACAAAGGAATGGAAAATCTGGATCACATGTATGGACACAGAAGCACATCTGTGTGTATTTGTGTGTGTGTGTGTGTGTGTGTGTGTTCTTGAATCCGAACGTGGACTTGTCGTTGTTTGACAGGACACAGAGTGTTTCGCCGGTGGTGGGCTGAACCCCTCGGCCCAGGGGGGTCACCATCGCCTCGGGCAGCGTGCACGACCCCTCTCATGTGAACACCCACATTTCTGGGCTGGAGCCAGGAAAGAATAGAGCCGTGTGTTTGGGATTCGGTGGGAAAAGTGTCTCACGGAATGTGACTTTGCGAAAGGCGTGGGGAGGGGAGTCCTGGCATGACTGTTCTTGCCTCTGTCTCAGCAGAAACATTCAGCTCCTGAGGCAACAGGACAAGAACAGTGGGATCATGGTGTCAAGACTGGCTACAGTATCCACGCTCTCCAGTTCACAAAACCGCTGATATGAAGTATGCTGGACAACACCTTCATCACCCAGATACACAAGCTTCTCTCAGCTCTCAGTGCCATCACACTAACATTTCAACAACAGAGTCTTTCTGTTTTGCTGCCACAGAGCTGGGAAACTGCCCCTTCACCGTGTTTATGAGATTATTCCTTATTCACAACCCACCACATGTAATTGGGGCATAGAAGCCTTTATAATCACCACATGGAATTCTTTTCTTTACATATCCCAGCTGAGGAGGTTGGGGCCAGAGCACAGGGGCAGGTGTGATATAGCGCCCCTGGAGCACGGAGGGTTAAGGGCTTTGCTCATTTGCCCACCAGTGGCAGCTTAGCAGTGCTGAAGCTTAAACCTCCGCCTCTGCCTTTTGATCATCTGATCAACAAACCAGAGTCTTAACCACTTGAACCTACTCTGTCTCCTGCCTCTGATAGCCTGCATTCTGAATCACCTACAAAGCCTACTTACATTGTACAGTAGGGGAGGCACTTAGTTCCAGGGATTTCAGAACAGAGTAACAGATATTGCGTCATCGGGTAGGCGTGGTAATCTAACCCTAACCCTAACCCTAACCCTAACCGTAGTTTTTGGTTGTTTATTTGTTTTCGAAAATATCTTAACTGTAAGATAATAAAGCATAATAGATATAAAATATAAAATCTACCTTCATTATCCATCGTAGGTATGCTCTTTTTTTTGAAAGTGGGCGTTTTTCCAAGACCTCCAGAAACACGCCCACTTTATGTCGTGGTAACGAAACCCCTGGAATTTAGTGAATGCCTGTACAGTAGATTAGCCATGCTGACTCCTTGCTTAGCAATTTACCAACATGTATGAGGAAAATAATTTAATTCCCAAACATTTACATACTTTCAAGTATCATTCTGTCAGTAAACGATGTGCCACGACATTCTCTTTGTATAAAAGACATCCTACAGTTTAAAAACTTAATCAGGTTACATCAAATTTGATTGAATAACAACGCTGAGCTCTCAAGTGAGCAGAAAATCAAATCTGGTGCTGTGCATCAGACACATAACCACTGCTCCATACATGGGTTAGTCAATAAATATAACACTGTTGTTATACTGTAGATTCCATCAGAGCCAACATCCTGTTGAGATTTCACAAACGTAACTGGTTTATGTAGTTTATTCAATTCTTTGTGAATCAATCACGCTGTTACTAGCTAGCTTATCTAATCCGTGTTTATCATGTATTCGTCTATAAGTACGTCGAATCGTTTAAGTAAAGAACCAGTAATAAGAAGAATACACACAAGGGCATGATGTTCTAGGAAAATAATCAACACTACTTAATGTTAGTTAAGTAGAATCCTGTTTTCTTAATGAGCATAAGGTGGTATGTTTTAGCCGATCAGAGTTACATTAGTTTTCTAGCACGTTCTCAAGACAAGGTTAATTTCTGTGACTATATTAGACATAAAACTTCATGCCGTCACCATCATTTGTTCTCTCTCTTGAAAAAAAGCTGCTTTTTTCTGTTACTTATATTCAAGAAAAAGTAAAAGTCTTCAAAACCGACTGTAATAAAACATCGCCACTGGAGACTCCATCCAGAAATGGTATTTTATTTGTTAAATCACAGCAAAGAAAAGACGATGTGAAACATTTGTCGGTGAGAGTTGTTGCTATAGAAACCACAACAAACATCTTATAGTTAGAGCTGCTGTGATTTTATAGTTAGAGCTGCTGTGATCTTATAGTTAGAGCTGCTGTGATCTTATAGTTAGAGCTGCTGTGATCTTATAGAGCTGCTGTGATCTTATAGTTAGAGCTGCTGTGATCTTATCGTTAGAGCTGCTGTGATCTTATAGTTAGAGCTGCTGTGATCTTACTATATAGTTAGAGCTGCTGTGATCTTATCGTTAGAGCTGCTGTGATCTTATAGTTAGAGCTGCTGTGATCTTATAGTTAGAGCTGCTGTGATCTTATAGTTAGAGCTGCTGTGATCTTATAGTTAGAGCTGCTGTGATCTTATAGTTAGAGCTGCTGTGATCTTATAGTTAGAGCTGCTGTGATCTTATAGTTAGAGCTGCTGTGATCTTATAGTTAGAGCTGCTGTGATCTTACTATATAGTTAGAGCTGCTGTGATCTTATAGTTAGAGCTGCTGTGATCTTATAGTTAGAGCTGCTGTGATCTTATAGTTAGAGCTGCTGTGATCTTATAGTTAGAGCTGCTGTGATCTTATAGTTAGAGCTGCTTTTTCACAATGTAAAAAAACACTTTGTGAACAATCGGTTTTTATATAGCTTCCTGATAGTAGGTACGATGTTACCGTCGACATAGATTATAACTCAGCTTTACGTACACAAAGCGTTTCTGACTTCAATTAAAGGGGGAAAAAAGTGTCACAGGAACTTTTTGCTTCTCCACTAGTGCCTCTAAAATAAACAAGCTTTAGTAATCGAATACCAGTGTTACTCACAGCGGTCATCTGTCGCTGTCCATTAGGAAAATGGTTTAATTTCAGAAGCAGCTCTTTCTTTCTCTCTCTCTCTCTCTGACCATAGCTGGAAAAAAAAAGGCCAGGGCACCAGGACACATTATTATACGTCAAGAATCAGATACTAATTTACACATCCTGGGGGTGGTGTCGTTTCTGCTCCGTTTTGTTGGCCTCATTTTGGCCACCATTGTGGAGGATTGCTCATCGGATGATGGGCGAGGTTTCAGCCACTTTTCCACCGTGAACTTACTGAACTCTGAAGATTCGTTAACGTTAGTATTTTTCCACTGAAAGAATCTGATTTAGTTCCTGATCTATAATTCCAGAAATATCACAGGCAGAGGTTTCAACCACTTTAATCCAAATCCTTTTTAGAAACCCAAGAAGAGGTTTAAAAAACTTTAGGTTTTCTACCTAACTATAGTTTCAGGTTTGTTTCACCTAGAGCAGTCAAGTCTGATTTAGTTCCTGAAATATAATTCTAGAAATCCCATTGGTTCAGGGCTGAGGTTCAAGAAACTTTAGCATTCATAAAAATCTTTGGTATAGGGTTATATTCAAAGAAGGAACCGTTTCAGGACTTCAGGCAGTTGAGAACTTAAGGGACGTTTCCAATGGATGTCAGGTTCGATATTGGCTGAGTTTCCATCAATTTTATTATTCCACTACTTTGGTGTAGGAATAAGATTATAACAGAAACCTCTTGAAGTACCCAAGATGGATTTCATGAAGACAGGAACTTACACTGGAGAAACTAGCTTTTGTTAGCCAAAAAGTAGCTTTCAAAATAGTAGTGAGCTTCAGTCTGGTTCAGTAATGTAACAACTCTGCTCAAATAGGTTGTGGCTTACATAAGACACCCTGGAGAAGGAACTATAAAGGTTTCACCTTGGTTCTGCACCTGAGTTCACCAGTTCCTGAAAAACATACATTCTGATAAAGGAAATGAATGCAGACTTTCCGTATGTCGGCTTACAGGGTCAGAAATGTGGGTTGACCAATCAGCACCTTTCAGTACTGAAGCTCCACTGCAATACCTCCTGGTGCACCAGAAATATCTACTGACTAAGATCCAGTTTAAACTCAGGTTCCTTTAGTGCAAATTTACTTCTTTGGGCTTTTGAAAATATTTCTGTGGAGAAAATAAACCTACAGTGAAATGAATGAGGAAGTGAAATCACCTGATTAATAATCCTCCCACATCTTGAAATGTGACGATAAAACGCAGCGACAGAGACAATGAGAACAATAACAACACACCCAGGAAGTCACTGATTCCTAGGGTAGAATATCGTATCACTGCGGTTACATGTTGTTCTTCGTGTGGCGCTGTCCTCCGAGACAATCTCCAAAATATGATGCATTGCCTAAAGGACAGTGACAGGTGACCATTGTGAGTAATGTTAGTATTAGATTTCCTCTCTAAGCCATAGGAATGCACTCTTTGCCTGAGATAACATTTAAAGCACGAGTGACGTTGTCCAGCTCCATGATTTTTAACATATCTGAACAAATCTGGCTTTGTTTAAAGAATCACATAGTTTCTCATATTTTCTCAGGATATTGTTTGGAAATGTTCAGGATTTGAGGGATCTTGAATTCTGTCTCCACCCCTGTGTCTTGCAGAATTTTTTTTACCTTGTAAAGTTGCAAGTCTCCACAGGAAAATAATAAACAGATGAGTGGGATGAGAACGGATCCTGTGCGTCAGCGACGTAGCAGAGACACCCTGATTCCCAGGCTTTCTGAAGGCAAGCCGATGCTTGATGGCACAGAGATCCGGAAAAACCGGTCGTGGCTTTACCGTTAGCTGTCATTCTCGCGTAAACACACACATGGCGTATGCCACAGGCAGGCACATGACACATACAAGTCCCTGCAGACTCTTGAGCGCCTGGCACAATCATCGCTCATCAGCCTCGATGGGGTTTGAGGTTAAAAAACAAAGCCTGAAACATTGAGAGTCTGGATGTTCACACACATAATACTAAACACACAACAGCACATTTAATGTGAGCTGGGGTTGTAAAATACTGTGGTCCTGTTGCACAAAGCTTCCGCAGACGCCGCTCTGGACCAACGGACATTACTCTTACTGTGTAGCCTTGACATGCTCTAGTTCTGTTGAGCAATCTTTGCATAAGATTTAGATCAGATCAGAGCCATACAACTTGGGCCTGCAAAGTTTTTCAGTGAACCAGAACCAAGAAAAAAACGTAGTAAAACGAATCAATGTGTGAAAGAAACAAAAAAAAAAACATTTCTTCACATAAACCAGCTGAGCTTTTATAGCAGGTCGATTGCTGCGGTTTAGCAACATGCTTTTATGTAAATGATTTAGCTGAAGGATGGAGACTAGATACAGTGCTAAAGAGGATAGAATTTCATTTCATGTATTATTTCTGGTCTGATTAGTAAAAATAAAAAAAAGTGTCATGTTGTTTCTTCCATTTTCTACAAGTCAAGTCCATTCAGTACAGTATGTTCGTCCAAACAAGTCAAGACTGATGTCACGAAGCCATAACACTTCAAATTGTCTTTATAACTTACAGCTAGATAGCTGATGGTTAAGTGTTGTTGTTATTCAGTCAGGAATTTATGTAACTGCACATTCACAGATTGGACCTGAATCCCACTGATCTACCAGATTGCTGTGTTTTTCACCCTCAGGCACGATCACGTCAAGTCCGAAACCCTACACAAAGACTGACCTGACACACTGGGACAAAAGCCTGTATCACCCTCTGGTTCTGCCTGGTTCTCTCTCACAAATTAAACCCAGATCTCCTATAGTTCATCAGACTGACAGCTCTTTCTGTGTGCCAGCACCCTTCTTCCTCCAAAGGTTCCTCAGGCCAGGAACATGGGATTAGTTAAACTGGCGAGTAAGCTGAACAGTCAAACAAGCTCGGCACTTGGCAACTTCTCTGCAGCCTTTCTGACACCACAAGGCTCGGACTTGGCAGCAGCGAGCAAACTTAGCAATTAAGTCAACTCTGTAACGGTTGACTATGACGCAAGACCTGGGCCTGAATGAATCACGGGGAATGATTCAGAGATCTCACACAGAGGCGGAAAACGAGCCAACAAAGAAACAAAGACCTTCCTCTTGAGTGTTGATGTACGTCTCGAGGTTTTCATTCACAGTAAGGACCAAGACACTTTATTTGAAACTTGGGTATGTTCGTATACGACGAGCATGAGTACATAATTTACAATCATTACACAATGTATGTGCCTTCGGTTTTAAAAGAAGACTAATGAGATTTACAATTTCACCAGTTTAAGTACTTTTAGTTACCCAAGTAAATTTTGAAAAAATACCGCCCAAAATAAATTGATTAGCATTTTACTCACACGTACTTAAGACTTTAATGACAATCCCGAACAGTGCAGATATAATGATCAACAAATAACACACTTTCTATACATAATTTCTTTTTTATTTAAAAAAAAAACCTTAATAAAAGGTTTATTCCCTGCTTATTAAGTTTGTACGACTGCCCAGTGTTTACATTAAAGCGCTGCCAAGCAGGATAATCAAACATTGCAACACAGTACAATAGCCTCATGAGGATTTTGTTTGTTTTATAGGAACACACTGGAGTGATGAAGGGTGTGATCAGTGCAGGTATATTACTATATAATACTGAAGGTGGCTGGTTCAGGTTTGGTGAGTTCTCAGAGATGTTTGAGAAAGATTAATATTCCAAACATAAACGATTCGAACGGGTTTGAAATCACAACCAGTCTGTAAGAGGAAACTTTTCACTGCTATGTCATTATCCGTGATAGCGGTAATCTAGAAAATATCATTCAGTAAAAACATCGCTCAATGCTTTCGTTTCCAAATGCTGGTCATTGAACTAAACTTCAATATCAATAAAATTAATAAATGATAAGTAATGTGGGGGGCACGGTGGCTTAGTGGTTAGCACGTTCGCCTCACACCTCCAGGGTTGGGGGTTCGATTCCCGCCTCCGCCTTGTGTGTGTGGAGTTTGCATGTTCTCCCCGTGCCTCGGGGGTTTCCTCTGGATACTCCGGTTTCCTCCCCGGTCCAAAGACATGCATGGTAGGTTGATTGGCATCTTTGGAAAATTGCCTGTAGTGTGTGAATGAGTGTGTGTGTGCCCTGCGATGGGTTGGCACTCCGTCCAGGGTGTATCCTGCCTTGATGCCCGATGACGCCTGAGATAGGCGCAGGCTCACTGTGACCCGAGGTAGTTCGGATAAGCGGTAGAAAATGAGTGAATGAATGAATGAATGAATGAATGAATAAGTAATGTTAATGTCTTCTTAATGTAGTTACTATTCTTACATTACTTTTTATTTATTTATTTATTTATTTATTTATTTATTTATAATTGATTTGTATAAACTTGTCAATTAAAATTAAATAAATAAATAAATAAATGTTTTAAAAATAAGTCTATATTACCATCATTATTATTATCATCATGTTTCCAACACTGATAATCATTTAGTTTAGAAACATTGAAATGCTTCTTTCAGATGTGTGAAAACAAACATTTTAATGAAGGTATTTGTTTTAAACCAGCTGTTCAAACACATCTGCACACCTGGCAACTACAGCTACGGATCTAATTTACTTCTGGTTTTCAGAGACAAATACAGAGGAAGCTGTCTGCTGTTTCATTTATTTTTCTTTCACACTTTGGTCAGTTCTTTGTTTCTGTGAACGATGGCTTTCTCTCTGATATGTTTAATGCTCTGTAAACACTCACAGATTTCTGCTTCATGTCTCATATTAGATGGTTTCCTGTCCTCGCTTTCACTTACTTATAAGCGATAAATATTTTATGAGCAGTTTTCATTTGCAACAGATATTTGAAGTTTTGCACAATCAATTTGTTGGGGGGGAAAAATGCATCTATAACATATTCTAAACTGTAGAAATATAAACGATCCAAATCCAATCTAGCCTCTTTATCGGA
>NC_083480.1:14975103-14987603 GCF_030014155.1 Tachysurus vachellii
GTCAGTCTCACTCGAGCGGTTCTCTTTACACAGCCGTTCATTCTCTTCTGAATCACAACAGTTTGGAGTCTATACCGGTGACATACACAATGAGAGGAAGAAATACATAACAGGGCGTGCTATCGGAGACAAACAAGCAATGACTATGTGCGGTGACGCAGCCATATGCAAAGCTGATTGTTTTATATTATGTGTCAAAGAACAACATATTGTACTTTTTATACATTTATAGTAACATTTAATGGGATGCGGTAGCTCAGTGGTTAAGGTGTTCGACTACTGATCGGAAGGTCATTGGTTTGAATCCCAGGTCCACCAAGTTGCCACTGCAGGGCCCCTGAGCAACGCCTTTAATCTTCAATTGCTCAGGTGTATAAACTGAAATAAAAATGTAAGTCACTGTGGATAAGAGTGTCTGCTAAATAATGTAAATGTACATTTAATGCCATGGAACGTCAATGAAATGTCAGACAAACAACAAACAGTTGCCTCCCCGGGCTTCTTGAAGTTAATTCTACTATTACTAATAATAATAATAATAACAATAATAAAAAAAACAATTGTCATGCTAAGTGGGCACGGTGGCTTAGTGGTTAGCACGTTCGCCACACACCTCCAGGGTTGGGGGTTCGATTCCCCCCTCCGCCTTGTGTGTGTGGAGTTTGCATGTTCTCCCCGTGCCTCGGGGGTACTCCGGTTTCCTCCCTCGGTCCAAAGACATGCATGGTAGGTTGATTGGCATCTCTGGAAAATTGTCCGTAGTGTGTGATTGCGTGAGTGAATGAGAGTGTGTGTGTGTGCCCTGTGATGGGTTGGCACTCCGTCCAGGGTGTATCCTGCCTTGATGCCCTATGACGCCTGAGATGCACAGAGAGGCTCCCCGTGACCCGAGGTAGTTCGGATATATATATAGAACTATATATTATATCTCATCCAAATCATTTGCGCAATTTTTTTTGTTGTTGAGCAAATACGTGATCGTCTTGATGAAGTCAGTCTGGAGCCCCTGAACATGATTATTCTCTTTATAGATCAATAAAAATGTTAAAAAGTAGGAACATTTCTAATGGACATGGTATGGACCACCAGCAGACATCAGAGTCTGGGAACTTTGACTTTATTTGCTGCTTGCTGTGCTGTAACACAAGGCCAGTGGCGTTCTCACCACTCGTGGCTTCCACAGGAAGTGATTTCACTAATCCCCCAGTGCAATGCTGTGGGAGAATGACTCTCACCCCTTAGACAGACCCCTTTAACTCGGTCGGGGCTCCTGATTATTTTCTTTTCATAGTTTGTTTTTTTTAAATATTGTCTTCCCTTTTAAAGCCAAGCACTGAGATTTCTCATTGATATTCTCCTGTTATTAGAGGTAACAATAGGTGAAATCTGAAGTGAGTGGGAATTGTTTAAGTGTAGAGGAGGAGCTCAGGGGGCGGGGTTAATCACGGAGGCTTGAATATGTACCGATTCCCACTGTTTAGGGTCCCATTAGGTTCATAAGTGAGAAAAATAGGGGTAGAGGAACTTCTGGTTGCAATTTGCCGATGCTTTTTTTAGTCATCCTTAAATGTGGGAAGTCAGAGTAAGTGAGCTGGGGTGAGGGGGCGTCTGTGGGAAGCAGCAGAGGAAGAGTTTTTGTGCAGAAAAAGCCTTCCAGCTGTATATTTCTATATTTTATGTGCAGAGAAAGCGTTTAGGAGAAGCAGAGATCAGGAGAAAGTCATGAAGACTTTTTTATGTTAGATTGATTCAATCCGTCGGTGTATTGAAGCAAGCGTGTTGAGGTAATCTCGGGGAAATGGAAGAGGCAGCCCACGGCATGTGTCTGTGATGTGGGACATCAAGAACCACACTCTGGAATGGGATCACAGCCTAGTAGATCATTCCTTAAGCTGGATATATTAAGTATTATGAAAGAACAGCAAACGATCAGTCAGACTAATATAAATAAACTAAATAAATGCTAACATTCAGTTACTTCCCCAATAATTTGTTAGTCATTTTAGTGGACTGTAAGGCAGAGATGGGGGACTCGAGTCATATGACTTGACTCAAGTCAGACTTAAGTTGCAAATTTGAGACTTTAGATTTGCTTGACAAATATTAAAAAAAGACAACTTGACTTTGAATTGACATTCATGACTTAAGATGACTCGGACTTGAGTTAAATGATTCAGAGATGGGGACTCGACTTGACTCGAGTCAGACTTAAATCGCAAATTTGAGACTTGAGACTTGCTTGACAATTATTAAAAAAGACTTAAATTGACTTTGAATTGACATTCATGACTTGAGACTTGAATCGGACTTGAGTCAAATGATTCAGAGATGGGGGACTCGACTTGACTCGAGTCAGACTTAAGTCGCAAATTTGAGACTTTAGATTTGCTTGACAAATATTAAAAAAGACTCGACTTTGACTTGACATTCATGACTTGAGACTTACTTGTGACTTGCACATGTGTGACTTACTCCCACCTCTGCTGTAATGTTTTCTGCACGATATGGCTCTACAAAACCCTGACAAGTTTTCTGAGAATTTTTATTATATTATTTTATCTATCTTTCCTACCGGTGACAGACAGATAGGAAGCTCAAATCATTATCTATCAATATCTCAACAATGAAGCTATCCAGGTATATCAGGAGGTCTGATCGATGGCGTAATCTGACTGATGAAGGTCTAAATGTTACACACTCTTAAATAGAAATATCCAGCTGCTCATCATCTCCATAATGTTCTACTAGGTCCATGTCTTGTGTTGTTAGTAGCTTTGTTCGAATAGTAAACAGAGGAGTGGCTGTAAAATCATAACACTTTACTCATATACACAAAACAAATTGGCTTTTTGTGCAGTTTGTAATGTAGCAGGAGTTTTGGGGGGAAAATGACTGCAGCTGAGGTTTCTAGGAAATATCTTACATGTTAGAAGGTTTAAAATGTGTGTTGAGTAGTTTATTCATTCACTCATTCATTTTCTACCGCTTATCCGAACTACCTCGGGTCACGGGGAGCCTGTGCCTATCTCAGGCGTCATCGGGCATCAAGGCAGGATACACCCTGGACGGAGTGCCAACCCATCGCAGGGCACACACACACACTCATTCACTCACGCAATCACACACTACGGACAATTTTCCAGAGATGCCAATCAACCTACCATGTATGTCTTTGGACCGGGGGAGGAAACCGGAGTACCCGGCGGAAACCCCCGAGGCACAGGGAGAACATGCAAACTCCACACACACAAGGCGAAGGCGGGAATCGAACTCCAACCCTGGAGGTGTGATTCGAACGTGCTAACCACTAAGCCACCGTGCCCCTGTGATGAGCAGTTCTGCTATATAAAAATCTCTTATATATACTGTAACTGTACAATGGTCATAAATAAAGTCATAATAAAACATTCGGAGGAAAGCGCTGTCTACCCTCTTCCACATACTTGAGCTCACAGGCATCTTCGATTGGCTGGTGTTGCTGTGATTGACAGGTTGAGAGAGATTTACACCAGCTGGATTAGCTCTTAGTTTTGTTGTCTTATGGAGCTCTGTGCCATTATGTAGCACCAGGGTTCCTCAAAGAACGTTCGTTATATATATAAAAGCTTCAATAAAAGAACAATAAAAGCTTCTAGCCAAAGACTACAGCCAGTTTTACTCTCTTGGACTCTGTTGGCTGTCGAAGGCTGCATGATCTTCCAGAAGATCGTGGGTTCCTAACACTTCAGGATCGCTTTTATTCAGGTTCAGAACTGTTCGTTTCCAACATTGCTGTGAAGCAAATGATTTTTAGCAATTGTTTCTAGAAAGGTTGGTGTCCTTCCTTTCTGACATCGTATGACCTGACATCGTATGACCTGACATCGTATGACCTGACCCTGTTGCATATCTACCGAATGCACTGATAATATTCTCCTTAGCTGTTTTATTCTCCTGAGAGTGTAAAAAGCGTGTTTTTGTGAGCAGTACATTTTGTGCTAGCACATAAGTGTGTTATGACTCACTCTTTCTGAACTTCCCAGAACTCTGGCCAGCTGGATGCAGGGACTCCATCGGTTTGAGGCGGCACAGCAGCTGCTCCACAAAACTAATTAGATAAGGCATACCAGACTATTGTTTTACGTTATTTTACCAAATACAGATAGCAGGCGAGAGGGGAAAAAAACATAGCTTTGCACTGTGGAATTCTCATAATTGGTCTTCAACAGGACTCAGTGTGTCCTGAGTGAGAGAAAGAGTTACAGAGCAGGAACCAGAAGAGATTAAGAGCTACAACAGGTGGACAAAAAAGTAGGAAGTGGACGAATTTCCGTCATTGTGAAAATCTCAACATTTTAGAAAGGAGTTCTGAAAATGTCCAGATGTTGTAACAGATCCTGTATGAGAGTATGAAATGGAACCTTCTATCTGCTCATGGCACAATGTTCCTCCTCAAACAATCTCTTCCAAAGGATCGTGCCTGATCAGTCCAGTATCAAATCTGCGTGTTAATTCGCAGTAAATCCTCTTCAAAGACGCCGGCCACTCGACTCCGCCGCACAGAGAGGGGTCGGGACCTCTGCGGCTGCAGCGCCGACCGCTTAAAAGGCCCGAACGCATGGCAAAGACAAATTCACAATCTCTAGTGGACACGTGATAGCCGTATAATGTAGACGGAAAGACATGAGAAGTTTGATAGGACGGTTCATGGACAATAAAGTGATGGAAAGATTTCAGGGAGATTTTTGGATGGCAGTGAGGACAACAGCTCCAAGCCAAAGTCCATTTTCATGCACGTTGGTCAGTAACAGGTGTCTGCAATGGGGAAAACTCTGCGATAAACCCAATGCCCTGTTTTTCTCTGTATTATATCTCTCAGGGCTTCCAGAAAATTCTTATTGCAGGAAGAAGCTTTGTTGTAATATATAAACATGCAAAGAAAGTGCACAAAAATATTACACTGTAAAAATTGTATTTTTTTTCCGATTATTTTCATGACATTCGTTCTGGCTGAAGCCTGAGGTAATTAAAAATTTGTAATATATACTTTTGTGTGTGTGTGTGTGTGTGTGTGTGTGTGTGTGTGTGTGAGGGAGTTGACGGTAATGGGAATTGTTGCATTGTGGTATTGTGGACTAAACAGTAGAAACATCCATCATCCTCAGGATCCAGGGCTGTAAACAAACGTTTTCTCGGCTCGGTAGACGGTGCAATCTGCAGCCGTGAGGAACGTTCACACAAGTCTTCATTGCCACTGTGGGAAAGTGTTGCTCCATCTCCCTCTGCTTATTTAGACCACTCTTTTTATTCTTTCACCCACCCGTAGCTCTGCAGACCAATCAGGCCTTTTTTACATCCATATCTCAAGAGGCCATAGCACAGAGGGGAGAGGTGCTGAGGGCCACACATTTTTTCCATTCATAACATGAGAAAAAAATGCCGTCCTGCCTCGAGTTGGCTTTTAACCCTGCTTGTTTACAAGAGCAACTAGGCTTCGAAGCCTTCTGAAATGCACCACGACAACAATCCTACCGAAGCAGTATGAGTTTGTGTGTGTGTGCGTGTGTGTGTGTTTTCTTTTTTTTTTTAAATAGTCCAGAGCTGTTGATGCTGTCAGCTGGTTGTTGATAGTCACAACAGCCCTTTTGATTCTCTGCATTTATTTTAATGATGAAATGTCTGAAAGGAAATGCCTCCAGCCGTGTCAAAGTCAGACACCGATACATCTGTGTAGCCATAACTCAGGCAAAGTGGTCATGGAATCATGAAGCGTTAGGTCACTGATGTGTTCTGGCTTCAACAGTGACTGACAAATTGCACTCTGGGAACTCCTGGTGCGTTGTTATCTCTGCTGTGTGGCTGATGCTGATCTTCTAGGCTGGTCTCACAGCTGTGTGCTCTAAACTCCAGAGCTCACTGTGAGATACGAGTCCTGACAGGTGCCGGATAAAATGCGCCTTGAGTCTGGTTCCGCTGCTAAAGCCAAAGTCCACACATAAGCACTTGTGTAAGCCTTTGTGTAAAATGTGATGCCAGGATCCTTAACTTCCACCCTGAGCTCACGAGTCTGTATATCAGACCAGTGTAAAGTGAAAACAGATGGAAATTCTAAACAATAGAGTGGCGTGAAGTCTGTAAATGAGTGCAGTTTTTATTCACCTCGCGCTGACATTGTCGGTTCTTCTCAATAATCGGTTGAGCGATTTTATATCATTTAGTTATGCCTATTTAATTTAGCTGGTGTCATTCTAGCCTCAATGAACTGATTAGATTTTCTGAAAACAATGTTAAGCTTACCTACTTCTCCTTTTAATAAATTCCCACCAGAAATTGGCGGAGAGGCCGGCGGTTGTAATCCTGACGTTAGATGTTTCAGTAATTGGTAGAATTTTACAAGCAAATCCCTTTTCCAATTGGAAAATGTTTCGGTTGCTGCTACACACAGTGTTTAGTCTTTTGTATGGAAGCATGCATGTTGTTAATCTAAAATAAATCAGAAGCTTGATGCCTGATAGTTTCATGCTACTGCTGATTTACATTTACATTAAGTCTCTATCATTGAATGCATGAACTCTGGTTCACTAGGCTACAGACTTAAGACACCATGAGCCTAAATCTCTGTTCAAAGGAATTTAAATTAAAGAAGAACTAAGGATAAATAAGCCGAGAACACTGAAAAATATAGATATCGTCACTGTCAGGCGGAATCCTCGTATCTCCAAAACCGTTATTTTTCAGGAAATGAAAAATTAAAAAAACGCCGTACCTTATCTGCAGTGCACAGGGTTTAGTCCGCGTTACAGTGGATTGTCTTGCGCTAAATTCCTGTCCTCAGACGAGCACCAGAACTAGCGGGGGTCAAGATTTTTTTTTCTTTGAGCCCAGTGTTTTGAAGACATTTACCTCAGAAGACGTGTTGATTCGTTGCGACTCTTCTTGAGGAGAAATATGCCGTGAAGCTCTCCCGCAGAGTGAGGAAGTGTCCAATGGAGTTATGAGATTTGCGCTCAAGCTATTTTCAAGACTTTAGATTGGTTAATAACTTGTAAAAATAACAGACCCACGTGGGGACTGACCAATAGCATCGATATGTGAAAAAATATGAAATTGACCAAATTTGGACATACGAGGTTTCCGCCTGACAGCGACGGTATATAACTGCAAATAAGATTAATGCCTTGATTATTGAAATGTACAGGGATGAAACTGAATGAAGATGAACTTTTAGACAACATTAATTTAATAGTATGGTAGAGGGCCATACTATGGCAGAGGGATGACCAGGACATGGCTTTTCCAAGACACCAAAAAAAGGTTAATAATCAGAACTGGTGACTGTGCAGGTTGTTCAACTTCACTTTTGTTGTTATTCAGACTGTCACCAGTCTTGCTGTGTATTTTGGCACATTATACAGTAATCCTGATACCTGGCACGACATTCAACGAGCCTTTGGGTTCACACGGTCCTCCAGAATGGTTTGGTAGTCCCTAGGAGTGACAAGCCCCACAAGCACAAGTCGTATGTATAGGGAGTGCCATGATATTGCAGTCCAAACCATCACTTATCCACTCCTGTGCTTCACTCTAGGCTGGTGAGGTCTTTGGGGCTTCTCCAAACCCGCCGTAACTCCCCCAGTGCGGAATGTGGACTCATCAGAGAGCAATACATGTTTCACATTGTCCACAACCCAAGAGTTCACCCTGTAAAATCCTTGAATCTATTGGCTGCGTGAATATAGCCATGAAACCTCCAGCATTACATTGGCTACTGCTTATTAACTGCCGACTGATATCTGCCTAATACACCAAATTATTCAGTGAAATGTTGTTTGATGAAATTTTCAGTATGATCGCAGATTTCTTACAAAATTTCACTTTCTCTGAGCATTTTTTTTTCCTTTTTTTTCTTCCTCCCTCATTGGGGAAGTCGTGGCCTAATGGTTAGAGAGTTTGACTCCTAACCCTAAGGTTGTGGGTTCGAGTCTCGGGCCGGCAATACCACGACTGACGTGCCCTTGAGCGAGGCACCGAACCCCGCCAACTGCTACCCGGGCGCCGCGGCATAAAATGGCTGCCCACTGCTCCGGGTGTGTGTTCACTGTGTGTGTGTGTTCACTGCTGTGTGTGTCCACTTTGGATGGGTTAAATTCAGAGAACGAATTCGGAGTATATGTCACTAATTAACTGATTTCTTTTGCTGGTCAGTTTTACAGGCTGTGACCTGAAGGGTTCATGAAATCAGCCACACAGCAGAGAAAATCGTTTCAGATTCATTGTCTAACCCCTGTATATATCGGTGGTATATATTTGTATGTAGCACGTGACTACACGTGATGTCAAACTTCCAAGTGTGTAGAAAAATAAACTACTAGAAACCAGTTCAAGCGTACTCGAGCAACCGCAAAAGATTTGTCACGGAGTCATAATACCATTGGAATAAGGATAAAGTTCACCTTTGTGTCTTTTTCTAACTGGCAAGTCCAGTTTATCCCCCTGCGTTTAATGTTCTTGTTTTGCACTGCTGCCATTCTCTCTCTCTCTCTCTCTCTCTCTCTCTCTCTCTCTCTTAAAGCTCTCGTGAACCGTTCCAATTTGTGGAAACAGAAGACACCACAATAGAGTCTGTTCTTTGTTTTTTTGGATGTCTCTCGTATCTCTCAGACATGCCAGCAGCTGTCGTGAGCTACGAATCTTTTGGCTCTGACAGGAGAAGCCTTGCTCTATTAATGACTGATTAGTGTCAAATATCTGGCTTTAGCCAGCCGATCCCTACTGTGGGAAACAAGTGTCCGGGTGCACCTGATCTCCAGCTCAGTTTAGAGTTTCCTTAAACAAATTAAATAAAAGAACAAAGAAAATCCAAAACAAATAATAAAATGTGATTTGAGGGCAATAATCACAGTTGGACACTGGACATTTCTTCCTTTCCAAACAAAAAAATGTTAAGAAAAGTCCCTTTTGTTTAAATCCTATTCTCCACTTAGAGACAAGGGCATTGGGGTTAAACAAGTGGACTTCAGAGGTGGAGCGCCAACATCGTTTAAGAGGAAATTAACGAGGAAATAAACATCTGCGCATAATTCGTTTTTTTTGTTAGAAAACAGAACACAGGATGCGTCTTTGGGAAATTCGTTTCTCGTCGAAAGAAAATCCAGAGGAATTTTCACCAGAGCCAGTTGGGCTGAAACGATCCAAGGTTGCGCCAAACCCATAGCTCATACAGTATGTGGCACGCAACAAGTGAAGAACAGGACCGAACAAATCCTTACAATATACCGTACCTTGCTCTTGGGAGAAAACCTGGATACAGATTTATTTGACAAAATGTTCTGTGATCATAAGAATGAATTATATTCACACAAGGAAAGTTGAAGTGTTTCCAGAAATCTTTCGCTTGGCAAACTTATTTTCCCTTATCACTTTATATTTACTGCTATTTTATATTTACTACCATTTCCAAGGGGTTTAGACTACTTGGACGCTCGGGGTGGGTTTTATGCTCACTTCTCTTCAACTTAGAAAGCAAAGCCAGTGACTGATGAGGACCATGTGCTTATTCTGGATGTGTCTGACATCCAGACTGATTACCTGCTGACTGATAACTGCCAAATGCATTGAGTTTATTCAGTGATATGTTGTTTCTGGAAAAGATGCTAAGACGAAGGCGGACTTTTTGAGGATGTGTTTCAATATGATCACATATTTCTTGCAAAATCTTTTACTCTCTCTGAGCATTTTTTATTTTTTTTCTTCTTTTTTTTTCTTCCTTCCTCGTTTCTTTTGCCGGTCTGTTTTACAGGCTGTGACCTGAAGGGTTCATGAAAGCAGCCACACAGCAGAGAAAAGAGCGACAGGCCCAAAAAAGAGACTTAAGGCAGCCTGTGCTGTCTGCGCCGAGACAAAAGGGGGATTTGGCAGAGCCACACGGCCGCATCAAAGACGCCAATTTACTGGAGCGGGCTTCCTATCCAGAGAGAGAGAGAGAGAGAGAAAGCAAAAAATCTCACAAGAGGTGTGTGTGAGCCTTGTGAGTTCCACCTCCTAGTGCACTGCGGAGAAGAAAATGCACAGAGACCACACAAGCTGCCACAAACCACTATGACACTCCAGCTAAACACTGTACCCACACCGCTGTTTACACTCCCAAACCACGTACGTTCCTTTTCTCCTCTATAATCAAGCTTCCCAGTTTCCTTCTCATCCTCCACTTTCCCAGTTTCTGTCATTCTGAGTGAAGGCCACTGCTGCAAATATCACCAAAGTGAAATGTTGAAAACATATACAAGCATTTAACACATCCAGAATCAGCCCTCAGCCAGAATATGCAGTCGACTCTGGATGTAATGTGACATCTAACATCCAAACTTCACCGTTTCCAAATTAGGGTCATGCGTGTGAGAAGGTAAGCGCATCATTGGGCCAAGTTAGACATGCCAGACATGCCACCACCTCGGATTGGGACCAGGAGCAGCAATAAACCCTTAACCATAAGAAATCGTCATCTGATGAGGTAGATTACAGTAGATCCATCTGAAAATAGGCTGAATTATTAAAAAGATGAAAGCTGTCTGTAACAACAGCTGAATTATAAGCCCCACCCCCTTGCTTTGCTCTTGCCCCACCCCCTTACTGTACTCCTATCTGCACTTTCCAGGTAAAAACCTTGAATTGCATCATTCATTCATTCCTTCATTCATCTTCTACCGCTTATCCGAACTACCTCGGGTCACGGGGAGCCTGTGTCTATCTCAGGCGTCATCGGGCATCAAGGCAGGATACACCCTGGACGGAGTGCCAACCCATCGCAGGGCACACACACACACACACACTCTCATTCACTCACGCAATCACACACTACGGACAATTTTCCAGAGATGCCAATCAACCTACCATGCATGTCTTTGTACCGGGGGAGGAAACCGGAGTAGATGAGATATAATATATAGTTCAGATTTTTGCACTTCTGGTTCCATCACAGGGGCACGGTGGCTTAGTGGTTAGCACGTTCGCCTCACACCTCCAGGGTTGGGGGTTCGATTCCCGCCTCCACCTTGTGTGTGTGGAGTTTGCATGTTCTCCCCGTGCCTCGGGGGTTTCCTCCGGGTACTCCGGTTTCCTCCCCCGGTCCAAAGACATGCATGGTAGGTTGATTGGCATCTCTGGAAAATTGTCCGTAGTGTGTGATTGCGTGAGTGAATGAGAGTGTGTGTGTGTGTGCCCTGTGATGGGTTGGCACTCCGTCCAGGGTGTATCCTGCCTTGATGCCCGATGACGCCTGAGATAGGCACAGGCTCCCCGTGACCCGAGGTAGTTCAGATAAGCGGTAAAAAATGAATGAATGAATGATTGAGTCTTATAATGTTGCTGTGGATTAGAAGCAGAACTTGAACCCAGATCTTCTTTGCTAATTCTGGCTTGTATAATAAGTGAGATGTGGCCCAGAAATACACATTAAAAAAACCAGGCGTTGGACAGAATTGAGTTTTTCTGCCAATAATGGCATATCTACTTCTCTATATTTTTATTTTAATCTAGTTTAACCATGTTTTGGAGCCTTGCTGCTAAGATTGAAAGCATCTGCACTCACTGAACTCACTGGCTAAGTGTTATTTCCTCACAGCTGGGTAACTACATGCCGTAACTCAATAAGCATACGCATAAATAAATTCAGTTCGTAATCAGACAGTAATCATCAAAGTCTCCGACACATCCATGTCAAAACATAGAAGAATAAAAATGACTCAGCGGTTATTTTTCCACTGTGAAATAAAAGAAAAAAAAAGAGAGTACAGAGGGGTGGAGGCAGAGACGGGCGACGAGGCTGTGTTTAAATGCGTTGAGTGATTTTTCCCTCAGGTGAGGAGACAGACTGAAATGAATGATGTCGATAATTAACATTTAACATTAAACTTTTAATACTTTTCAATACAATGGCAGTTATATTGTTTTTCTCCCATTCTTTCTAGTTGAGACAGATTTTTTTTTTGTATCTTTTTTTCTGGAAAAATCTGGAGAGAGATTTAGAGTATAAAACCATCTGTTTTTTTTTTTGTTTTTTTGTTTTTTTTTATATTAAGCCTTAGAATATAAACCTTAAGGGTGTTAAACAACTGCTCGGTGCGTAGAAGCAGATCCACCAGTGTGTAATGTACACTGCAGGGGTGAATTTGACACGACTGATTTTGTCATGCACTCCTCTTTGAACAAGAGCTCTGTATTTGTCTTTGTGTGTGTGTATTAAGCCGGATGACAATGAGCTGCTTTTACGCCATCCACCCCCTGCTCTGTTCTTATTCTTTTCCACCTCAGTGCTGGGAAAGGAATGTAATCTTGTTAAAGGTGATATATGCACAGTCAGGGCTGTGGGAATCCTTCCTCCCACCGTCCTCATCACACGACGATACTATATGAGCAAAAAAAAAAAGTAGACGCGCAGACGAACGAACTGACTGTATTTCATTTGGACGGATCGTTCTCTGGCATGCGGCTTGTTTATAATCGTTACTCGAGACATGCTGTTA
>NC_083480.1:14992603-15105103 GCF_030014155.1 Tachysurus vachellii
AGAGAGAGAGAGAGAGAGAGAGAGAGAGGGTGAGAGAGAGAGAGAGAGAGAGAGACGGAGAGAGAGAGAGAGAGAGAGAGAGAGAGAGAGAGAGAGAGAGAGAGAGAGAGGAGAGAGAGAGAGAGAGAGAGAGAGAGAGAATGCAAGGACTAAGAGGCAAACAAACGTCTAACCAGAATAACTCAGTATCTCATTTCTGGTCCAGAAGAGCTGATTGTTGATATGTTTTGTGTAACTGATAGAAGTTCAAGCTTAAATTTGACTAATTAGATTTTAATTCATGCGTTAATGAGATGCTGGTGAGGAAAACCTGTTTATAGTTCTTATACTATAAGTGATAACAGGAAGTGAGTTGTCTTGTAGAATTTGTCTAACATTAAACAGATGTGTAAATAGATCAAAAGTACAATGTTTTGTTTAATAAATAAAAATGGTTAACTTTGGAAAATTGGTGTTGGATCAGAGAAATAAAATACACTGGGACATGTTTTTATTGGTTCCTCCTCCGGTCCAAAGACATGCATGGTAGGTTGATTGGCATCTCTGGAAAATTGTCCGTAGTGTGTGATTGTGTGAGTGAATGAGAGTGTGTGTGTGTGCCCTGTGATGGGTTGGCACTCCGTCCAGGGTGTATCCTGCCTTGATGCCCGATGACGCCTGAGATAGGCACAGGCTCCCCGTGACCCGAGGTAGTTCAGATAAGTGGTAGAAGATGAATGAATGAATGAATGAATGAATGAAAGTTTTTATTGGAAAATAATCTACTTCACATCAGGCCAAATCACACACCAGGAGCTGGTTACTTATAACCATAAGATCAACCAAGGCTTTATATCCATTTACTTAAAGATGTATTCATCTAGCAGATTTTTTAGGGGGTTAGTTAGGTGAGTGAGGGTGAGTGAGGGTTTATTTAAGTATGTTAGGGTTTAGTTAAATAAGTAAGGGTTTAGTTGAGTGAGTGTAGGTATAGTTCAGTGAGTCTCGGATTAATTATATCAGTTAGGGGTTAGTAAGTTAAATAGGAATTAGTTAATAGAGTTGGGGTTCAGTTAATTTAGTTTGTTTGGTGTGGGTTGATTGAGTTAGGGGTTAGTTAAGAGAGCTATGAGGTTAGTGAAGTGAGTTAGGGATTGGCTAATTAAGTTAGGGTTTAGTTAAGTGAGGCTGAGTATAGTTAAATGAGCCTTGGTTTAATTAAAATAGTTAGGGGTTAGTTAAGTGATTTAGGGTTTAATTAAATGAGTTGGAGTTTAGATAATTCAATTAACAGTTTTTAATAAGCTAGGTTAAGTTAGTAAAGTGAGTTAAGGTTTAATTAAATGAGATAGGGGTTAGTTAATTCAGTTGCTCATTACTCATTCAGTGCAAGTGAGAGAGAATAAAGAAATGATATTTATTCATTTACTTATTCTATTAATCTACAGATATTTTTCTGGACCACCAAAAATTCAAGTCAATTCAAGGCAAAAAGCAAACATCTGGATCGATTCAAGGCAAAAAGAAAGTTGTAATGTTTTCAGGGAGATGAGCTTTTCGATGTGGTTGTGGTGATGTCTGAATATTATACGTTTTGAGATATAAATTAACCACTTTGCGTTAAAAAGTTTATGCGCACTCTGGGAATCAATTGGCAAGCACTTACTTGGAATTCTGTGTGATTTCCTCTAATTACGAGCCATAACGGAGTCAATAGTGTAATTAAGGTTTTACATGCAACAGAAAACAGACCACATCTGGAATCCCCCGGGGTGCCCACGCCTCAACACGCACAGTCGACTGTGAGAACCTACACTTTACCTGTGAACACTTGACGTGACTTCACTGGGTTCGCTGGTGATTTTTGTGCACACTGATTTTTAAACTTGGTCTCTTGCGATGCTGTAAACACAAGAGATGGAGATTTTAAAAAATGTAAACGAAGCACTGAATTGTTGCCTCTCTTGTTTTGAATAATTTTGTATTCCTGCTGAGCATTGAAAATAAAGGTTAAGTGTAACACACTGTGTTTCCTCTGGCCTGTTCACTTGCTAAGAGATACAGCAGCTGCAGGTGATCACTTAGATTTATGCTCACTTCGGGCACGTTGCCTAAGACTCTTTACTGCACTACATTTAAGACCTCAAGGGAGCAGATAGTTATCTTAAAGGCCTCCATTCACTTTGGCTCAGGAAGCGTTCGTTTCCTTACTGACCATCTGTAAGGAGCAGAATTTTTACGGTTCCTTACGGTAGCACCTGAACATTGCATTTATCCTATAATCTCCTCTACTTCCTGACCTAACACAGGTTCGGCACAGACATGATGACCTGCCGAGGGAGGAAAGTGTGTCATTGAGTGAAAAGTTCTCTATAGAGAACTGAAAGCAGCCTGTCCCATCCCCCTCTCAGCCTTTTGCCCCCCTCTCTGACCTGGCTTTGATGGTTGAGGCATTGCAGAACCCAACAGCTGCTCCCAAATTAGAGACCAGGAGACGACACGACAGGGCCCTGGAATGCCAGGACCGGCCTCTTACGCTCCTCTGCTTGAAGCCTTGGGAAATCAGACATACTTTTCAGCAGATAATTGTAGCGCTGTATTTTGAATGGCAGGTTTTTTCAAAAAGATGGAAGAGAATCAATCACAAATGTGAAGACAAGCTGTGAGGTAAAGGCTTTTAATGATCAGGATTAAGCTGACCAGCCATAGCAGGCATGAGTAGCCGACCTACAGGACCGAAAGCTTGTTTTAATCCAAAATTCTAGATGGGAAAATAATGAAATAATGATGGAAATGTTCAATGGCTTCAAAGAAACTCCATTTCCACTTTGTCTGTTGGTCAAACTTTATATCGTCGCTGTCGGGCGGAAACCTCGTATGTCCAAATTTTGTCAATTTCATATTTTTTCTCATAGTTATTAACCAATCTAAAGTCTTGAAAATAGCTTGAGCGCAAATCTCTTAACTCCTTTGGACACTTCAACTGTCCACCTCTTCCTCACTCCACTGGAGAGCTTCGCAGCATATTTCTCCTCAGGATTAAGAGTCGCAACGAATCAACACGTCTTCTGAGGCAAATCTTGACCCCGCTAGTTCTGGTGCTCGTCTGAGGACAGGAATTTTTACGGCGTTTTTTTTAATTTCCTGAAAAGTACCGGTTTTGGAGATACGAGGATTCCGCCAGAAAGCGACGATATTTATCTTTATATGGAAAATGGAATGTTATAGAAAGAAAACAAATAAATGAATAAATAAATAAACAAAATTGGAAGAGGTTGACTTTTTTTGTTCAAACAAAATACTGGATCATTTTAAGATTGTCCTTTCATACATGATCATTACAAGATTTTGAGCAAAGTCGGTCAAGTGTCAGTCAGATGCTACTTAATTCAAATCCTATCAAATTGCATCATAGCAAAGTCGGCGTTATTATCAAATATTGAATTGTATTTATTCATTAAAATCGTATTAAATAATGTTGAACATTTGTATATATGTGTATGTATAGGTTTATACCTATAAAGAGAGATGTGGGAGAATATGTGCCCATTATTAAACTTTCCATTGATGGCACTAGAATGTAATGTACCAGCTTCTGTTCTTCAAGTCTGCCTCTGACCTCTTCTCCAGCTTTGTTGTTCAGACTAAAAGTGTCTCAAAAAAAAAGGCACAGAGGTTGAAGCTGCATGATCAGCTCACTCGCTATCCAGTCGCCACGGAAACACACCAATCAGGTCATAAGGGTCAAGACAGCCAGGGGCTCACTTGCTTAATCACCTTAACAAAGGAAAAAAGCAGACTAGGATATCAATGAGTTAGCATTATGGTGGGTCAGTGGAATGTGACTAAGTCTTATAGAGTGAGCCACACCCAGAGCAATAACCCTTACCTGAGGGGCAAAAGACTGTTGTATAAGACAGGCAGCTTAATAAGTTAGGAAATGAAGAGTTGGGGGATTAGGACAGCAGGTTTGCAAAGAAAGGCTTGGATCATGTGACTGTAGTGGTCTTGAGTAAGGACCGATAAAGCTCTGAGTCTTCAGAAAGAAGAGGAGTGGGAGATAAGATGAGCACCCAGGGCAAGGCAAGGTGAGTGTCTGGATATGAAAGAGAGAGTAAACAGATGGGGAGAAAGGAGGTGGGAGAAATGAACAAGTGAGGAAGCAAATGAGTGAAAAGGAGGGTAGGGGGGTATGTGCAAGACAAAGAGAGCGAGTGAACCAGAGAGAAGGCTGAAGTTTCCTTCAGAGAATGGGATCTGTCATGCAGAGTTTCTCCTTCACAGCGACAGCACGCCTCCTTGTTTTCCCTTAATATATTTTAATAAAAATGGAATTACAGTGTTCCCCCACCCTCACCATCACCACCCTGACCTGAGGCCAGTGTGGAAAAGGAATGTCTGCAAATCATTCTTAGCTCTTCCAGCAATCAACAAGTGGAAAAAAACACCACTGTTTCATTTATCATGATGAGAGAAGCTATAAATATCTTGTTTTGTTTTGTTTTTTATTTTGTTGTAACAGGGTTTGGAGGCTACAACTTAATGCTTAACAGGCCTTGAAGAGATATCCGTCTTTCTGCCATGAGGCGGTCGAAGCCTGATAGGAAACCCTGAGATAACATGAGCTCATTATCGAAAGAGCTACAACAAACTGGATACCACACAATGACCAGTTCTCGCAGGAATTGTATATTCACATTACGCGCTCACAAGCCTTCAACAAATATTCCTTTGTCGAAAAGAGGCAGCTTCACGACGTAAGGTATTCAAACTATCCCACCCCTGCTATTTCTCTCCTCCTGTTACACCCTATTTCATTGCTTTTAGCCCTCACACTGGCAGCACAGCATGGTTTCCTTCTCAGTAAGTTCAATATGATTTAAAATGATATACCCCATGGAATCCGTGAATAGTTAGCTTTTCGGGCCCCCCGCATTTCCTGCTCGATTTTATGTGATTTATTTACTTATTTGGTCGATTTGGTCAGGACAGTCATGGACCTCAATTGTGATGAAGCTAAGCAGCTGCCACAGGGTAAAGAGCACAGCGCTAAGACGATTACTGAGGAGATTTATTCAAATACGTATTAACTGTTACACGTTAAATGATTAAATGTGTTATCTGGAATGTAATCTCTGAGATACCTTTAAGCTAAATTGTTCAGTATTGATATACATTAAATTAGTAGGAAACTGATTCACCGTTATAATGAAAGCATAAAGTAATCTTTAATTCAGGGCAGTGACTCAGCATGATTTGTAACAGTGTTTGGATAGATGCCCGTTTGCTTTCATGCTAGTTTTTGTTTTTTTCTTCAAGCTCTTTGTGTTGATATGAAACCAAAAACAGCTCATGTGACAACTACACTGTCACAATATCAATAATACTACTACCCCAGCTAGTATAGGCTAGCTACTGTAATTAACCTAGCTTGATATCTAACAACCCTAATTTGACATTTACATTTATGACATTTAATCCAAGAGCTATTTTAAGTACTTCATTAAGAGATAGGTCTTTAGATGTCATATGAAGACAGCCAGATTCAATTGTTCAGAAATCTACAGGAAGTTTATTCCACCACCCAAGTACCAGAACAGAGAAAATAACTTGTTTATGATGATGTATACTTTCCTGTCCTCTGAGCGATAGTGGGACCAGTCAAGAGTGAGGACCAGTTGCCTTTGCTGCAGTTTTTTAGGGTGAACATCAAGAGAATTTGAACTGCTTGAGCAACTTGACTTAAGTTTTACGTCAAATTGCATACTGCTAAACTTAAAATAGACAAGATATTTGTATTTATATTGGCACAAAAAATTTTGGACTCAACGTGTTCAGATATTTCACCAGCATGCTATTCTTCATGTTTGTTTTTCTTTCTTCTCCCCAATCAACGTGAGCTAAACAGCGAATGATGGCACTCAGGGATTTTCTGAAACATATACCATTTGTAAGCACTCAACTGTGACTAAAAAAATACCAGTGGAGACTCTTTTTTTTGGCCACACTCTGTCTGCGTTGTAAACATTTCTCATATGATTACATGGTAAACTTGTGAAGGTGCTTAAGAAAAGCACACAAGTGTGAAAGCAGCTATACGAGTTCAAATCCTGTGACCAAAAAGAAAAATAACCAAAAAAGTGTCAAGTCTTGTAACTTTTTTGACTTTAACTTAACTGAAATCCTTAAAAGATGCACAACAACACAATTAATATTAACATACAGGATGTAAAATATCTCACTTCAGAGAACTAGTGAGCTATGTAGGCTGAGCTAATTATCCATCTACTTTACTACTACTAACGATTAGCTGGAATGCTCTTGTGCTGTGATGTGAATCATACGTTTTACTTCCAAAGATCCTAAAGAGTTTAATTCACCCTGCTTTTTGGGTGGGTCACCGGTCCTTCATTGATCAGAGTGATGCTAGCAAAAACAAGCATCTATCACTAGCAGTTTGCCCAGTTAGCACCCAGTTAGCACTAAGTTAGCACTCTTCTCCATACTGTATGTGGTGTTTAAAAGAAAAAACTCGCTAGTGAGAATTGGCAACAACAAATCTGGGAGAAAATGATGTATAAAATCAAGTAATAAATAATTAACTTAGCTGGAGTGAGCTCCACTGCAATAATCCACACAATGTTCATCCTAACATCCATTTTGTATTATGTTTTTGTTTTTTTTTGTTTTTTTTATGGCCACATACTGAATCCTAATTAAATCTACTCTGATTCCATTGCATCAAGCATCATGAAAAAAGAAAAGTATTCAGATTACACACATTTCCAAATGGATCTGATTGCTTGATTTTTATAAACGTTACGTAATTCAAAGCAGATTTCATGTAGTCCTTTACTCTGACATTGTGAAACACTTTCGAGACGTTAGCGTGCTCTTGGACCGATTCGTGACGCCTGGCTGCGGATCAGAACTGAATGGAAGGAGGAAGAGTGTGGTAATCTGACACTGACACAGTGGTGCTGGACAACAGTGTGGGAGTTCTGCTGAGGGATTTGGAGATCACAGAGACGTTTTGGCCAGCAGAACAAACAGCTCTGGTTGACTTTGGCTGAGTTTGGGAGACAGCGTGGGTGGAGCCAGCAGGTCTGGCAGGAGTCAGTGACCAGCAGCCTGCTTCAAGGAGTAAACAAGAAAAATGTTCATGCTATGTAGAGATTAATGTGAGAAGTAATTAACACATGCAGTATGCTAATAATGACATCACAATGCAACCCCATGATTTGCAATATATAGGTGCAAATCCACATTAATGTCTAAATCATTTTTCTAACATTTTCAATGACAATATAAGATATTGTTTTAGATTTATTTGCTGATATTAAATGAGTAACAGATTTGAGGGGATTTTTTTAAACAAGGAATGATGAAATATACAAAAACGAATTATTTATTTATACAGAATTCTGTAATATTGAATCTGAGAACTTTTTTATTCTTTTTCCCCTTCATTAGCCAATCATGTAAAGTGATGTATGATGTAGCTTCCTGTCAACTTATGGAATGTTCCATATAAAAATCATTCACAATGGTGAATTTGTTCAGGTTGAAGCGTTGAGTAAATGAAGTAATGTGCATTTTTCCATTTATCTTAAATGCGTCAAAGAAGAGAACATTTCAAATATATACGGTGTTAAGAGAGTCATAAATTGAATTTTAATGGACCTCAGAAAAATAGAAATGGTGTTTGCTACTATTTCTCTGGTATTTGAAATATAGACATTGTGAGGAACCTATTAGTTTATAAATGTCCTTTACCATTACCTCACATACATATTTGTAAAAGTAAAACGGGTTAGAGGGGGGGTCTCTATGTGAAAACTGTGTTTATGTTCATGAAAATGATCCATCCAGCCATGTTTGTTCTAATTATACTCTTCTAATAACGGTACTTTTGCCGTCATAAATCTCTGCCTGATGTTTAGACTGAACCCTTGCCAGGTTTGTGCTTTTTATTACTCCATCTCTCATCATTTTCAGGTAGTAAGCAGCAGCAAATCCAGGGTTTAGCGGCCGGTCGAGGGCCTTGTCGGGACAAGCAGGTACAGGTGCGGCTGAGGGTGTAGATTTGCTCACCTCTGTGTGAAGGTGTGGGAACCGCCGTGCTGCAACTGGCGCATGAGTAACAAAAGCCAGAGGGAGTGTGGCGTAATCTCAGCTAATGCTTTTCTTTTCACTTTGCCTCACACACACACTCTGAAAACAACCAGAACATATATGCCTGAACATAAACACACACACACACGCCTGTATACACACAGCACTCAATCATCTTTAAATGGGAAGCAATTATAATGTTTGTGTTCTCTCCCTCACTTTGTCTGCACTTTTCTCTCTATTTTTCTTCACACTATCCTTTTTTTTCTTTCATGCTCAAATATTCACATACATACACATACTAAAGCTATAACATACACACCTTTGGCACCCTCTTGTTTTATGTTGCATAGACAACTGGTTAAAAAGCTTTTAGCTAGATTAAAAAAATAAATAAATAAAAGTGACAGTTTGTTTAGGTCTAAAAGGAAGAATGAGAATAAACATTTTTGCCTGTTTAACTGAGCTGAATAGATTAAAGATAAAGAAATAGCCAAGTTCAGTTAAGTAGCCTAGAAATAATGGTAATGTCTTCTGTGGAAAATTGACTCCTAACGAATACATTGCAAAAATATTGAAACGTTATTGAAACATATTTCAATAATGTTCAAAAAATAAATCTTTGCTGATTCACGTCTAGAGGTCACGAATGAGTTTATCCAGTAATAAATGCTTTATAAGGCATAACTTGTGTCACATCTGAGCAAATAAATCACAGCACTAAATCATAAAAATCAATCATTTGTAGTCTCCTTTCAGTTTCTAAGATAACTGATATATTTATTCCTGTGTATCGTTAATAGTTTATCATAGCTACATAGCATTTTAATATCTACATTTACTAGCAGTCAAATAGCTATCTAGCTATCGTCCAGCTTGCTAGCTAGCATATAGGTTTCTAGCTATCATCCAGCTTGCTAGCTAGCATATAGTTTCTAGCTATCATCCAGCTTGATAGCTAGCATATAGGTTTCTAGCTATCATCCAGCTTGCTAGCTAGCATATAGTTTCTAGCTATCATCCAGCTTGATAGCTAGCATATAGGTTTCTAGCTATCATCCAGCTTGCTAGCTAGCATATAAGGTTCTAGCTATTATACAGCTTGCTAGCTATCAAAATTTGTATTAAATAGTCCTGATTGTTTGCAGAATCCTGAATAGAAAAAAACTGCGTAAACAAACTGCTGAATGCAAGATGATTTTCAGTATTTTGAAAAGCATTTTTTCATTAAAAAATAGACTCTACATTTATAAAAGCTCTAAGAGGCTTTTATAGATTAAAATTCCCCACAAATCCAAACAAATAAAACCAAAAAACACAGGACACAGTATTTAATTTATATGTGGTTTCTTTGCTAGAAGGCTGCATTTTGCTCTTAAATGACATAAATTACAGGGTTTAAAGTAACAGGCTTCAGCATAGATTTAGCAAACACACCAAACGTGGTTAACTAGCATCCATGCTAATCGCATGAGGGCATTAAGGACATCCTATATTTTTAGTTTTTAAGTTTTTATCAATTAGTATTTTACTTTTAGTAAAAATTGTGGAATACAGTTGTTACTTTCACAGCAAATTAAAAATAAAAATAATAAAAAAAATATTTGTAAAAAAAATATATTAAAAAAAATCAATAATATAAATTAAATAAAAACAAAAAAAAAGATGAAAAAGATTAAAAAATGATGATTTTTTTTTTCTTCCCATGGTAAAACCTCTTGTTGGCTTGTGTGGAATATTCCAAATATTTCACAGGGGGTGAATGTGTTCTGGTAACAGTTATGAGTAAATGACTACATTAAAAATATTTTTTTCCTTAACTTGTACTGAATCGGTAAACAACATTGCAAACGTGAAATGTTAAATCGATTTTTAGCTTGATGCCAAATATAACCTGATTTATGAAGATTTTAATGATGCTGTTTGTAGTCTAAAAGAGTATTTATTGTGTGCTGGGACAGACCCAAATTCTGTGTCTGTAAAAAAAATCTTTATTTGTCTATAATGTTCATGTAGATTGCCATGAAGAGCACTTTACCTTTGTGTGAGATGTAGTTTACTTTTATTTTGCATCTATATTTGTAAATGTAATATTATTAGGACTCGAAATGGGACCACAATTGGCATCTGCATTGTATCTGCATCATAACTTTGAATTCTGGAGCTAATAACGTAATAAGCTAATAATAATAAGTATATACGCTCTCTACTGAAAATGAACCCGTGATCATTTATGTTTTTTTATGACCAGCATCCTTTGTCTTTATGTAGTTTTCAGTTAAACACATCTGCTCATTAAGCTTCACTTTACTGAGTCCAGTTTACAGTTAATTACTCCATACTGTGCAGTCATGTGATGGAAGAGGTGTCAGGCACCTGGATGAAAAAATGTTAGCTGGATCTTGGTTAAAATGTATGATGTTTTTTAGCATAATAAACTTCGGTGTGGATTAAAACACTACGTTTGGGGATTCATAAAAGACTTGGATTATCTGAGGCATAATCCAAGAACACACACACGCACACATGCACACACACGCGCATACAACAGAGTGCAGCTTAAGTTGCTACATCCTTCAGAATTCTTTAAGTACATCCGCTTGGACTCTGTAAGAGATAAAAAGTCACAACAATAGGTGGAGGATGAAATACATATCCTGGGATGGGGTGGTGGGTGGAGGGGGGGTTGTGGGAGGCTGTGGGCTGGCAGCTGTCTCTGCTGTACGGGGGCCCTCGGGTCTCGGCTGAGCTCGAAGCAGCTGTCGGAGTTGCGTGTGTGGGGTTGTAAGACCGGGGAGAAGGTGGGGGGAGGGCATGAGAACCACCACCCTGCTGTCCTGGAGGGCGTGTCCCCAGCCTGTCTCCCCTCCTCTGAAAGGCAGTGATTGATGGCGCAGGGTTGACACCAGGCTTGGGTAACAATTGCCTCGGGAGGGATGGAGTAGTAGCGGAGGCCTCGGGTCCCCTCGTCCCCTTTTTCTGGTCCTTTTTTCAGAGGCAAATGCGAGATCAATTGAAGTTGTAATTCAGTCGTTTTTCTCAATATGTCTCATTCTGACATGTTCGCTCCAACATATGCCTCTCTTAACACCCTTCAAAGACCTTTTAACCACCTCTGACGGGGGAACGTGACGTTCCATGACTTATTTGTTTTGTGATTATTTGTCAGATTAGTCAAATCTGTTGAGTGACACCAGACATTTTGTCAGACAGAGTTTGCGGATGCCGGAGCTTTTGTCTGTGTTAGACTATACACACACATTACTATGAGGCCTAGTCCAGAACGCAGCCTGCCTCAGGTTATCAGTTGAGCATTAGAGCCCCATGTTTTGCTCATCCTCTGACCCTGTGGAGCCTCTCTTAAACCTTTTCAGCAAGTCGGCAGTAGCTGCCATGCTCAGGGTCTGATTTACAACTTGGAGTAGGAGGCGGGAAACAGAGGGGGCACCTCACTGTCCGGCAGCTGTTCACAGTGGTCTTAAGTAGTCATTTCACACGGAAACGCAGCCATGGCACTCCAAGTTCCTCCAGCTGGCTCACATCCAGGCTGTGTCTGAAACGCATTCCTGCACAGGAGTGCACAGTATGCCGATGGGACTCTGAGCTCTGGCTGGATAATATTGGACGGGAACTTTAATGCTTTTCTGAGATTCTTAATCTGTAAATGCTCTGAGGCTAGCAATTTTCCCCCGGAGGCTGTGGATTAAAACCCACCAACTGGGCACGGACCACTCGTACACGGAGCCAGTATGGGCAACAGCCACCGCCAAGGGAGGCCAAAGGCTCTGAGAGAGTGGGAGATGGTCCAGAAAAATAAATGTCCCCTTGATCCCTACGCATAAACATTCCCTCGCTCCCACACATTAGCTGCCCCGGTTTGACACCGCACCGTTTAGTGGAGTTTAATAAGCGCTTAGAGCACTGGTGTGAAAGTCAAACACCTTGTCCCACAATGCAACGAGAGGTCCATCACTCACCGTTATTTGCTTAGCGTAACAGCCACCGAGAGAGGACAGAGAAAGAGAGGGAAAGGGGTAAGACCAAGGTCAGATTGTAATTTAGCTAACCATATTTCACTGCCTTTATCTCCAATAATACAATAACAATCCAGTGGCATAATTACACGTTTCCACAGAATGATGCATGCTCAGTGGTTCACGCAACACACAATACACAATACACAATGCACAATGCACACGCAACTGCATACAAAGACTCTGGGAAAGGGGTGAAGCACAGGGGAAGGAAAGAGCAGCTTATATTTCTTATAGGTCATCTCTTTGGGAAAGGCAGAGGCGCAGCCACACAGAGAGTCAAACTTTCCTTCCTTGACTGCTTCTTGTCAGACGAGGGCTCAGTGATGGGTTATCTCGAAAGGAAGACGGAGGTGTGAGAGAGAATGTGTGAGGGAAAACCTAGCGGGAAAACCTAGCACATGATTTCAATTTTGGCTTGTGACTATTTATACACACGATAATTGACAGCACATGTTCTCATAGACGTATATTCTCAGATTGTTTCAATGACTGTGGAAAAAGTCCAAGTGAACCATCTTTACACAAAAGGGTGTAGGCTTGAGGCCTTTTGGAAATTCCCAAACTTTCGTTTACTATTTTAATGTAATCCTAGTTTACATGTCATGTGCACACATTTTTTAAATTTCTTTATCTGTCAAACATCATGGCACATTTTAACACCGCTTTGCACATATAAAATGCTGACACCCGCTCCAGAGATTCTACATTGTCTCATGAGCTATTCAGATAAACATCTCAAACAACATTTCTCGTCTTGTGGTCTAAACACTGCTGGAATCCTGAGTGGCGATACATCTCTGAAACCTTCTATCAGAAATTGATCATGAGCGTTTGTGTTAAGGATGTATGCGGAGACAGACAGCTATGTCTTCTGATTGGCTGTGTGTTAGCAGGAGGTCTGGGCTGCTGATTGGCCGTGACACAGTTTATGGTGGGGGATGTAATCCTCTCCACACTCTCTGCAGGCTCTCGACGCTTGTTTTCCCACATAAATCATATCGCACCAGGGTGGTAAAGTCATCACTGGACATTCAGTCTACACACACACACACACTTACTATGTAGATACATACAGTTCACACACTGACTTACACACACTCATAATTTCATCACTTCATACACTTTGTAGAAAACTTTATATTTAGTAGATAAAATGTTTCAAATGAAATGTTTTACTTCAGAATATTTATTTTATTGTTTATTTGTTTATTTACATAATGTAATAACGATAATATTATGAATAATTATTTAATAAATGGAAAAAAATATTTATTTATATATACGATTACTTATTTACTTATATATTATTAGGATAATTACTTACTTATTTAATGACTTATTTATTTAAATACAGTATCTATTTATACGTGTATGTGTAAGTTACTGTTAGTTTACTGGCGATGTAAATAAAAGGGCTTTGATATAACTAGATGAGTACTAAATAAATCACGTCAGACTTTCTTTTATCGCAAATTAATCACGATGGTGTGGTGTGATGTAGCTCATTTACTGTCACCACCTGAAATCTGACTATTTTCCATTAACACCACATCCCAAAGTGTTGGCGAGTACAACATCTTATTTAAAAATGAACGACATTATTGATATATCTATCTTTTTTTTTCCACTTCTAAATCTCACCTGCAGGTAGATCTAAGTAGCAAATGTTTTAGCATTTTATCCTTGACTATTTCTTATGCAAAAACTACAACAAATTTTTTATTTGTGTGCTGTGACTGCTTTCTTGTCTATCTTTGGGCAGGAGCAAATTCAGTTTGATATCACTGAAGTGTTCAGGATTAAGATATGCTATAGATATTCAGGCCAAAGATACAGACTACAGAAAGAACGATTCAATGCCTTTCATCCTCGGCTAAAATATCTTATCTAATACCTCGGTGCGAGACCTAGCACTCACAATTCTCCCATCTTGTTAGCTTAATTATCTGTACGGTCTCGAGTGACCCTTGCGGGGTATTAGCCGTGTCCCCGGGGTCCGGTAGAGGCGTGGGGGCAGGGTTAAGAGGCCGCTGGGGGAGATAGTGAGGATGTGTACGCTTGGCTTTCTGCAGGGTGGTCTTCATTCACAAAGTCACTCTAACCTCCTGCTTTCACTCTCAACAAGGCAAACATACAGTACCATTCACACGCCACAATGAACGCAAGAACCTAAACAGAATAGGCTACAAATCAATACTGCCTGACAATAGCACCAATAAATATGTGGCCGATCTTTGATGCACGTCTGTAGTCTAGCTGCGTCCAGCTGAGCAAATGCTTTATAATGCACAACCTCTTCAAAGGAACTCTGCCATGAATTGGTATAGATATAAATCTACACACAGATACAGATATAAAGGTCTGTGAGATTTTTGAATTCTCATATTTGAAGACAGTTCTAGTGTTAAACAGCAGCCAGGTGCAGAAGACAAACATGACATCCAAGCAGACGTGAGCGTAAATCACAGCCGCCGACACCTTCTCGTTTCTCTGATATTGGAGCCCCTCTGAGTTCAGCGAGAAACCTGTCACCGGTCTTTCCCTTCTATACACACTCACACACTCAAGTCACTTTCACAAACACACATGCACAGGTTTCACACACATTATGCACATCGTCCATATAAAATACTTACCTGGAACATGTCTAGATAAAATAATCAACAGTCCATGTGTACAATGATAGTCTAGAGTGTAAATAACTGTAAATATGTCCACCTTAGCGTTAGTCCAATAGAAATCTCTGCCTTTGTGTCAGTTTGTTAAGTGCAGATTTGGTGCTTTCCTATTGGATGATCAAATAAATCATTTAAATGTTCGTTTTTTGTGCTTTAATTACCTATCATGAGCCAATAACAATGAGTTGTACCTCATATCTAACTGACTAGATCTCAATTAATCATTTGGATGGTTTTCATAGCAAATAAATTCCTTGCACGCTACATCTTTATTTGCCTCTACAGACAAATCACTTGGTTCAAGAAATCTCACGTGTTTCTTGGTGACATACAACAAATATCCATTTATTAAAATTAGCTAGAATCAACAAACTGTATGAAATTTCTTCTAATACTTCTGTCTATTTATCTTCGTAGTAATAAAAGATATTTCAAAATATTTTAAGCATAAAAAATATAATTTAAATGTATAATAAAAAATAACATAATAATAAAATAATTTCAAATGTATTTGATTTTTTATTTATTTATATTTATTTATTTTTATTTATTTATTTAAAAAATTCAACCCCAATAATATAGTTATGTATTACAGTTAGAGTGTCAATGTAGCTTGTTACTGTACAATTTACAGCAATTTAAAAAATATATATCTTTTTTCAGCTGCCATTTAGATTAATTAATAAATAATTGTAAACAGCCATCGCAATAGTTTACAGTAAGCAGATTTTACAGTAATTGTTATCAGACGTTTACTGCAAAAATCCTGGTAAGGTCTAAATATGTTAAAACTAATTGCACTGTGATCGATATTTAAAGTACATAACGATAAACCTGTTGCGAAAATGCAATATGATTAAAGTTCTGCGGTTATTAGAAAATAAATGACGTCAATTCTCTATAACAGCACATCCTGAAATGTTTTATTCTGTTTATAACACAATCATTTTTCAACAATTAATGATTCATTAATATGTTGTACTTTTCATCCATTTAGCTCTTTTAATCAGTACACTGGCGTTCCAGTCTTCTGGGGGAATGGAAATGAATGTTTTCACTCAGTATAAAGAAATAAGTTTCTGGCTGTGAGTTTAACCTAAAATGAGTCAGGACTCTGTTGACTTTCAGTGTGAGACGTGTGTTTTTCCCTTGGGTGATAACCCACTGAATTTTAGTGATTCAAGATAAACATCTTTGAACCTTATCTGCTTATGAACAAGCACTTGGGTCATCTCACAGAGCAGGAATGAGGTTTTTTTTTTACTTTTTTATGAATATATCACCCCTAGTAGGGTAAAAAAATGGGTCCTGTGTGTCTACTTTCATATGAGTTTCATATTAACACCACTGTGGAGTAAGATATTCAATGATCAACATGGACACAACAAAACAGGAGCAAACTCCATTTTTGGCTTCTGGGTAACGTTATGTAATGTCTGCAAAAAACATTCCTGTGATCGCTTGTGTTATAGCAGCTGTAAAGAGTCGTTCGCACACAAGCATCTCTTTCTGTCTCTTGAAAGGAGACAAAGAAATTGCAGCTTGTCGTGTTACTGAGAAACTGGAAAGCGTAAACCTCTCAGTACTGAATACTTTCCCGTGTCGTAAAACTTCAAGTTATGGCTTTACCACTGACTGGTACAAAGTGATGACACTGGTGACTCCATTTCAACAATTACACAGTTTTTGGTTGTTTTTTTATTCTGTTTATGCAGCACGTCCGTGAGTAAGTTGTTACTATAGAAACAAAAAGATAAGGGATGAATGTTAGAGATAAATAGTAACTGTACATTTTAAGAATTAAATTCTATCTATATTTCTGTAGCCTACTTCTGTAAAGCTGCTTTAATTTACTGCACATGGGAATTAATATGAACCTGTAATATAAACACTTCACTTTACTACTGTCAAAGCTGCTGCTCTAGAAAATGAATCAACAATCGTGAATCAGATTTATGACTCCAGCAGAGTCATGATGAGACCTTTCATCTTTCAGGGCTAAACAAATGCCACTTGCGTTCTTTTTGTGTCATCATGAAAGGCTGTGACAGCAAAAACAATTTCTCTGAACCTGAGCCAAACGATCTGCTGAGCATAACCACAAAGAGGTTACACAAACAACATGGCCTCCACTTTAGAACAGTGAGAGTGGGTGATATAAAAACAACAACAACAAACAACGCCTCCAAACCTGAAGCTTGGGATTATGAATACTGCAATGTGCTGAAATATAAATATTTATGAAATAATTTTTGATACAAGGCTATAAAAAAAATCTGTTATATTCTGATTACTGATCATCCTGTTTAAAGTGGAGTTTCCTTTATATGAACTGCAGTGTAAAGAGAAATAGAAAGAGAGGATGAGGACAAGACAAAGTAGAAATATAGGAAGGAAAGGAAAAGAAATAGAATGAGATGGGATGATGAAATGGTAAAAGATTTAACAGAAGAAAGAAAGAAAGAAAGAAAGAAAGAAAGAAAGAAAGAAAGAAAGAAAGAAAGAAGATCAAGGAAAGAAAGACATAACGAGTGGAAGAAAGGAGAAAAAAGGAAGGAAGGAAGGAAGGAAGGAAGGAAGGAAGGAAGGAAGGAAGGAAGGAAGGAAGGAAAAAAGAATTCTGAAGGAAGGAACTGAGTGAAAAAAGAAGAAAAGAGAAAAAGAAAAGAAGGAAGGAAGGAAAAGATTAGATTAAATTAGAAAGAAAGAAAGAAAGAAAGAAAGAAAGAAAGAAAGAAAGAATCAAGGAAAGAAAGACATAACAGTGGAAGAAAGGAGAAAAAAGACAAGAAGAGAGTATGAAAAGAAAACAGAAGGAAGGAAGGAAGGAAGGAAGGAAGGAAGGAAGGAAGGAAGGAAGGAAGGAAGGGAAAGAAAGAAAGAAAGAAAGAATTTTGAAGGAAGGAATTGAGTGAAAGAAGAAGAAAGGAGAAAAAGAAAAGAAGGAAGGAAGGAAGGAAAAGAAAGAAAGAAAGAAAGAAAGAAAGAAAGAAAGAAAGAAAGAAAGAAAGAAAGAATTTTGAAGGAAGGAATTGAGTGAAAGAAGAAGAAAGGAGAAAAAGAAAAGAAGGAAAGAAAGAAGAAAGAAAGAAAGAAAGAATCAAGGAAAGAAAGACATAACAGTGGAAGAAAGGAGAAAAAAGACAAGAAGAGAGTATGAAAAGAAAACAGAAGGAAGGAAGGAAGGAAGGAAGGAAGGAAGGAAGGAAGGAAGGAAGGGAAAGAAAGAAAGAAAGAAAGAAAGAAAGAAAGAAAGAAAGAAAGAAAGAAAGAAAGAATTTTGAAGGAAGGAATTGAGTGAAAGAAGAAGAAAGGAGAAAAAGAAAAGAAGGAAGGAAGGAAGGAAGGAAGGAAGGAAGGAAGGAAGGAAGGAAAAGAAAGAAAGAAAGAAAGAAAGAAAGAAAGAAAGAAAGAATTTTGAAGGAAGGAATTGAGTGAAAGAAGAAGAAAGGAGAAAAAGAAAAGAAGGAAGGAAGGAAGGAAGGAAGGAAGGAAGGAAGGAAAAGAAAAGAATTAAATTAGAAAGATATAAATAGGAAGAACAGAACAGAGAAAAGACCATATATTTTTTAGCAGATGATTTTGTTTGTTGAAATTTATTTTGCTAAATTTAGAATAAAGTAAATTTCATTGTATTTTCATGTGTCTGCACTTTGGAGTGATGCAGCTGACAGATTAAGTGCATGTTTGAATAAACAACATTATTATTGTTAACGTCAGTTTTTTATCCTAGTGAAAACCACAAAGCCATAATAATCAGATGAACAGATGGATGAATGAACATCCAAAGAAAGATATGAAGGAAGGAAGGAAGGAAGTTTATTCAAAGGAGAATGTGTCAATACAAAATAACTTCATTGTCACTGCATTTTAATATAATAATAATATCACTAATTATAATAGTCTATAATTATTGACCACAAGTATGAGAATTACTGCATGGATAATTACACATTTCAGTGTAACTCACTTTGACTGACACGTAAAATTCCTTGCTGTGCTTTTTATTCATGGAAAAGCCGCAACAAAAACCTTATGATCAAAACAGCACCGTTTAACGTTTCGATCGAATCTAAAAATATGTACACTCAGAATACAAAACACTAGAATCAAAGAGAGAGTGTTGACAAACGGCCTGGTGTAAAGAAGGCTAGCTCTCGTAAATATGTCAGTGGGTTTATTAAAGTGTGTTAAAACTATGGACCGTACAAACCTTGTGTAGTAAACACAACAATACCTCACTCCAGGGCCAAAATGTTCCAGGTGCCTGGTGAGTGTGAATGTAAGATTTCTTTTTCTATTCAAGCGTAAAACACTCTCCGTAACGAACTTCGCTTCACTTAACCTACGCTCGCTTGCGGTTAATTTATTCGAGGACGTGTGGGACGGTGGTAAGTGGGGGGTCAGAGCAAATCTCTGAATGTTTCTGTTCTCCCCCTCTTCTCCTCCTGTGTCTCCTGCAGAGAGAAACTGTGTCATAATGCAGCAGGCCTTTTCTTATTCAAATGCTCAGCATTGTCTCTGGAAGCGAGCGGCTCTGCCCGGTGCCACAGAACAACCGAGGCTCTATACGTGGCGGTGAAAGACTACAGCAGGACAGGGTGTACGTCCTGTCGTCTGCGCCCACTTCTTCTGCTGAACACTACGCAGTACTAAATGTGTGTGTGGAGTTTGCTTGTTTCCCCTTGCCTTAGAGGCTTCATCTGGGTTGTCCAGTTTCCTCCCCGGTCCAAAGACCCTAAGAAATCCATAATTCACAAGGAAGGAAGGAAGGAAGGAAGGAAGGAAAGCATGAAGAATTGAACGAATGAATGAACAAAATGATATAAGGGAAGGAACCCATTACACCACAGTGAATTTATTTACTTTGCATATCCCAGCTCAGGAGAAACAGCAGCCCTGTAGCAGAGCGGGTTTGAGACCTTGCTCAGTGGAAAAGTGTTGGCAGTTTGTTGGTGCTGGGTCTTGAACCCCAACCTTCCAATCAGTAACCCAGAACAGCTAAAGAGGAGGAAAAAAATGTAAATTATGTGTGGAGTTTGCATGTTCTCCCCTTTGCCTTGGGGGTTTTCTCCAGATTCTCCGGTTTCCTTCCAAAGACGTACATGAGAAATCCATAATGCACAAAAGTTTAGATTTCTGCTGTTGTGTTGAACATAATCAGAAACATGCAGCTCATGATCTGCTCTTAGCTGTGTTTAAATATTGTATAAAAATACATTAGGGTTGTGTTACTGTGGTCTTTTCCAGGAATGAAAGGACACAGGAAGAAAGGAGGGAACTGAAGGAAAAGAAAGGAAGGAAGATTGGAAGGAAGGAAGAAAGGAAGGAAGGAACAAACAAAAAGGATATGATGAACGAATGAATGAACGAACAGATACTTAGTAAGGAAGGAAGGAAGGAACTAACGAACAAAGGAACAGACAAACAAACAAACAAACAAACAAATGAAAAGGATACGATGAACGACTGAACAAAATTATACAAGAGAAGGAACACATTACAGCACAGTGAAGTTATTTACTTTGAATATCAAGGCTCAGAAGGTTGGGTTAAAGCACATGGTCTGTGAAACTGCAGTGAAACAGCAGACCTGCATTAGAGAGGGTTTGGGATTGTTGGTGCTGTGCACTGAACCAGAACTTTCTGATCAGTAACCCAGAACAGCTGAAAGGGAGGAGAACTTTTTAAAAATAAAGGAAAGATTGCAGTTTCAGGGGCCACGGTGGCTTAGTGGTTAGCACGTTCGCCTCACACCTCCAGGGTCGGGGTTCGATTCCCGCCTCCTCCTTGTGTGTGTGGAGTTTGCATGTTCTCCTCGTGCCTCGGGGGTTTCCTCCGGGTACTCCGGTTTCCTCCCCCGGTCCAAAGACATGCATGGTAGGTTGATTGGCATCTCTGGAAAATTGTCTGTAGTGTGTGATTGTGTGAGTGAATGAGAGAGTGTGTGTGTGTGCCCTGCGATGGGTTGGCACTCCGTCCAGGGTGTATCCTGCCTTGATGCCCGATGACGCCTGAGATAGGCACAGGCTCCCCGTGACCCGAGGTAGTTCAGATAAGCGGTAGAAAATGAGTGAGTGAGTGAGTGAGTGAGTGAGTGAGTGAGATTGCAGTTTCAGTTGTAGGGCAGCTTGCACGAATTATTGGGGTCAATGATGTTTTTTGTTTTGTTTTGTTTTGTTGTTTGTTTTTCTTACAGTGGTGGAAATCACGACTCAACATTATCAAATTTCTATTTAATCTATTGACTTCTTAACTTATTGATTTGTTAATTTTTTGTCTGCTCACCTTTGGAACTGAATGGGTTTAATCTAAACCTCAATCCTTCAATTGCAACTCAGTTTGAACCTAATTTTCTCACTGGAGAGGCTAGAGGCTGAATTAAAAAATAAATTCAGAAAAATAAACAAAATGTTATCGTACAAATGTATTTAATAGGAATAATATGTATAGAGTTTATAAAATATTTCTGTACCATGAGAGTCCATGTTTTTTTTTCTAGTTAATGGAGTCCCGAACACCATTGGGTAAGTAAATCATGTATCTATGATGAGGACTTGGAATGAACTGTTTTTAAAAATCTTTCAGTAATTTAGTAATGGCTTGTTTCCAAAAAAAAATGGAAAGATTAAGTTGTCTTGAAAGCACAAATAGAGGGTGTAATTCTTGGCATGGCTGGACTTCTCTAAGCACACAGGTCAGAGTAAAGAGGCACAGGCTCTCAGTTTCAGACTTTCTGAGCTGTGTTTTCTGTGTGTTACTAAACATTACCAAATTTTACAACCAGAATATTTAGGACTTGCACTTAAATTAAATGACATCTGCTTTAGTTTGCTTTGGTTTGTCCAGATCTTACCATTTACCCTGAATACGCTTGGAGCAATTCATAAGCCTGTGTGTCTCAGAAAGCTCAGAGGGGTTTTATTTTTTCTGGATGAAGGAACCTGAACACATAACTTCTCCCATAAAACTAGGATGTTTGTGTGGTAATGCTTTGCTGAATCCCTGACATGAAGCTTTTCACTTTTTTTATTTAGAATAAGCAGTGTGGAAAAAGTACTGATGATTTAAAGTGTGGGTCTTGTGTCCAAATCTCAATGACTTCACTGAGTGAAAGTTCAAATGTGTCTATGCTTAAACATACACATATGAAAGAAGTGAAGGATTTTAACTGAAAAGAAGATTATTAACATCCATTTTTGCTCAATTACATGTGATCACAATGAGAAAAAAGAAGACCAGTGATAGGAAGAAAAAAAGATGAAATAAAGAGACAAAAAGAAACAAAATAAGAAGGAAGGAATGAAGGAAGGAAGGAAGGAAGGAAGGAGGGATGGAAGAAAGGAAGGAAGGATGGATGGATGGATGGATGGATGGATGGATGGATGGATGGATGGATGGATGGAGAAAAAGCAAAGAAGAGATGTAAGGAAAAGGAAAAGGATAGGTAAGGAAGGAAGGAAGGAAGGAAGGAAGGAAGGAAGGAAGGAGAGATGGAAGAAAGGAATGATGGATGGATGGATGGATGGATGGATGGATGAATGGATGGATGGATGGATGGATGGATGGATGGATGGATGGATGGATGGAGAAAAAGAAAAGAAAAGTTGTAAAGAAAGGGGAAAAGGAAGGAAGGAAGGAAGGAAGGAAGGAAGGAAGGCAGGAAGGAAGTAAGGCAGGAAGGATGGATGGATGGATGGATGGATGGATGGATGGAAAAAAGCAAAGAAAAGATGTAAAGAATGGGGAAAAGGAAGGAAGGAAAGAAGGAAAGATGGAAGGAAGGAAGGAAATTAACTAAAAAGAATGATAAGATGGAAGGAAACGGGGGAAGGGTGAATAGCATGAACAAAGGATAGAAGGCAAAACAAAAAAGAAGGAGGTAAAAAAAAGGAAAGTAAACGGAGGGAAGGAATGAGGGAAGGAAGCAATCAGAAAAAGGGAAAATGAAAGGAACAGACTTGAATTTGTTCAGCTGTGTTTGGGGAGGAGTTCAGATCTTAACCTTTCCTTTAAATTCTTATTAAAGTAATTGAAGAAAATCTAACAATTTTTTTAAATGTAATAAAATGGTAGCTGTTATAATTAAATAACTGTGTCATGATCTTTAATGCTTTGTAAGTGTAAAAGTGGAGTAAATAAAGTGTAATTAAGTAAAAAAAAAAAAAAATAAGAATTAAAGCATGAAACAGTTTTTGTTTACATATTGTTGAAATTATACCCAGAAGTAAAGAAATATTGTTAAATCATTCTAAAGTAAGGTTAAATAACGGAGTAGAATTGAGCGCCTTCCACCTCTGTTCAGTGGGCGGAGGGATATCCAAAGGGTTTATTGCACTGAGGCCTGAGAAGGGGCGGAGTGATATCTCAGTGCAGGAGGGAAGGAGTTGGAGAAACTTTCCCCAAAAGTTACTGGAGGTGATCGGAGTCGCACTGCGACCGCGGCCGAGCTGCACTGAGGAAATACGGCACTGGACTAACGCCGAAAAAGACGTTTTGCATACAAACATTCTAGGAAAGAAAAAAAGAAAAACAAACCCACTCTATGAGGCTGCTTTTTCTCAAAGTGATCCCTGGGAACTTCAGTCTTTTTCTCGTTTTTTAAAAGGATGTATTATTGCTGACGCTTTCAACAGAGGAGATGGATAAGATGTCCACAAATATGAGGAATTACAGATTTTGGGTAGTGCTGTCAGTTTTGGGACTTGTGCAGATTTGTGAAGGTGAGTTTCATTACTTTTCTTTGCTGCATTTTTGAAAGAAAGAAAGAAAGAAAGAAAGAAAGAAAGAAAGAAAGAAAGAAAGAAAGAAAGAAAGTTGAAGATAACCTGCTTGCGCTCGCTGTGGATGCGATGGAAGAGCCGCTCGTGCTTCTCCTTTTGTGTGTGTGTGTGTGTGTGTATGTGTGTGTGTGTGTGTGTTGGCTTAGAAAACATTGCGTGTTTTGCCAGAAAATGCTTGTTAACCAGAAAAAAAACAACAACTTTAATTTTGTTACCATTGTTGTATGACCTGTACATCCATGTACACTTTCTATAAAGTTGCTTAGTTCATCACTATAGGTTGGGAATATACAACAGCAAGAATGCATGATGTATCTGTATACATTGCTGTTTAGAAATAACCTGTTTTAGTAATATGTAAATCACAAACTCTGTATTGTTTGTATGATGCGAGCATCCTGAGCGCTCGACTGGACTTTCGCACGCAGATGAGTGGAAGCTCTCGTGCGGCAGTCGCAAAACATGCATCAATTGTCCCATCAATCAAAATACAATAGTTGATTTAAATCCTGTGATTTGCGGTATTTACATTAAATATACATTCTCTTTGTGTTATTAGAGGAACACAATATACCCATGCGTAATGAGTACTTACATAGAAGGGGCAATTGTTGCAGCTGTATTTTCTTTATTCTTCTTTTTTGTTGTTTATGTTTTTTGTTATAAAAGTGTTGCAAGAAAGTAGCACTAACGTATTGATACTCAGATTTTCATGCACAATTGCTCTGTTTTGCGTTCTGACTATCAAGGAGACCGTGAGAAAATATTGCACCATCGTGAATAAAGCGCCTGGGGTGAAATCAGCAAAATGTTGAGCACCTGGGTTGCCAGATTGGAGGTGTTTTTAAAGCTATGTGCGCTTTAAAATATCACCATTTCACAATAAACAAGTGGAAAGTAGGATTTAACGCTTTATCAGAATTTTATGCAACATAGTATTATTGGGTTTGGAAACCTGGCGATCTGGCAACACTGATCATTGCTCGCTTCCACAATACGTTCACACACGTGGGTTTTAATGTGCTTCTGAAGCACACGTGTTACATGATCTATGTTGTTTGTGCTATAAAATTAGCTCTATATTAGATCTATATTGAAATGGATAAGAATTTAGGTCGATGATCTGTAACTTTGCCCCCTGTGTGTTTTACGAACAAAGAGCCATTAAGAACTGAACTTTGTATTGCGGTGCAATGAGGGGGATGGGAATCTGTCGGGGTAATATGCAAAAAAAATGTTTTAAAACAGTCAATTTTAGCACAGCATGGTCATCAGGAGTGCTACGAAAAGATATTATTGTTCTTTTTGTGCAATTTCACTGAATAATGCTGATCGCCCGTACTCACCTTAAACCTAATAAAAACCAATTACTAGACACCACGACGTATGAAATATATGACAGGAAGTGAAATGACTACATTTTTAACACAAATATAAAATAAATGATTGATCAACAGGCGAGAAGTAGCTTTAGTGGAACGTTGCTACTCCGGAGTCTTTGCGTAATGACGCACAAATTCAGCTGATAGCAGCTCCAACGCCTGAACCGTATTTGTTTTCACGCATAAATAAGGCTTTAATCACGTTTTGAAGTCTTTGTGAATGAATTTGAATGGTCCATTAACACACAGATAACAAGCTAAACAAATAAATAAATACAGTGGGTAAGTGCTGAAAGATCAGAGATCCGTAGCGCAAAAAAAAAGGAAAAAGCGCAATACAATATTAGCAACATTGCAGTGAGTGTGTATGTGTGTAAAATGTGCTTGTATGTTTTTTCTTTCCACAGGACTGCGCTGCATAGACATACACAGACCATGTGACAACGGAGGAATGTGTGTTGACTCAAGATGCATGTAAGTTTAAACTCTTTAAGGATGTAAATATGACAGATTTATTTTCATTAGTGATGTAGTGGGAGGAGCCGCAAAGACACAGCTCACATTAATAATTGCACCTGCTAGAGAGCCAAGAACCAGCTGTCAATAACGTCTGAGAAATAGCTCTCTATTACAAGTTTAGAACATTATTACTATTCATACATCAACCTTTGAGTTTTGTTGAGATTTTCTACTTAAAAACACATGACTAGTTCGTGTCTAACATATAAAAATGTGTCAAAAGAGAACTGGCTCTGAGGGACAAAAGACATACATCAGTGTCCTTTATTGAGTCTGCTGTTTTAGTCCCCCAGAGTGTTCATACACATGTTGTGTTTTTAGTCTATATTGCATCACCTCTAAAGCTTTTAGTTCAATAAATCTAGACAGCACATAAAAATAAAGCTGCCAATAATTATCTTTAGAGTTTTTTTTTTGCTGAGATTTCAGAATGTTTCATTTCAGAAAAGGGTTCTAGAAGAAATGTTTTAGGATGTTTTAGTATTAAAGAAAGCCAAAGAACCATTTTTGCTTGATGCTACAAATAACTGTATAATCTTTCCAGACCATAAAGGTTTAAATGTACTTTCTCAGCACCAACCAAAAGTGATTGAGTAACCACTAAATGGTTCTTTAGGGAAACAAAAAGGTTTTTGTATGGCACAGCTCTTCCTTTTTTCCTTTAAGTTTATGGTAGGTCAGCATTTCTGATGATGGAGCATCATAATATGTTTTTTTTTTCACAATTCTAGCACCATATAGATTCAATTTAGGACTCTTTTGTACTTGTTCAGTTTGTCGCTCTGCTGGAATACTGACATGTAAAACCAAGCAATGTTGGGTTTATTTATTTATTTATTTATTTGCTAAAGTAAAAGTAAGTAATTTATTGAGCCTACATCACAGTTTGCAGTTCAGGCGCTAACCTCTTCACCTTGCCTAACAGAATGTTTTGAAAAGGAAAGGAGTAGGTGCTAACGACATTAGCTGTTTCATGGGTACAGGTTAACTGTGGAGAATGAATGTTGCTGTTGTGATTTGGCCTTGGTCGTAAGTGTCAGATTGTGTATGAGGCTGTTGGATCCACTTGCAGCTGTCTTGGAAAGAAGGTTGGAATGTTGCCAATCTCAAGGCAACGGTTATCATCTTTCTTTTTTGAATTTTTTTTTTTTTCTTCGTTTTTGGCACAGGCCCTCATTCTCTGTTGTTTTATAGCGAACATGCTGTGTGGCTTTGAGGTGTTTCGGTCTGAGAGGCTGAATGGGTTGCCAGGCACAAAGAACAACAATGTTTCCCAAAGTCTTCTCATGTCTGCTAGATGACGCATGGGCCGCTTGCACCTGTCCACAAAATCTCAGATCCTTCAAGTGGCTGAATTTAGGAAAATAAAGCTAACACTCAACCTGCTGCTGCTTTGCAGTGTTTTGGAGTTTTGGGGTCATCCATTACCTCTGTTTCCCAAAGCTTTGTCTTCACTCTGTATGCTAATATAAAGTGATTGTTATCACATGAATGCCTGGGGCTGTTGTTTTAGCTTTCATGCCTGATTTGAACTAATGCCTGTGTGTGCATACTCAAGCTTTCATTCATGATTAGAGTTTTTCCGCTAGCACTCGTAAAAATATGGGAAATCTTGGTGGCTAAGTAGAACACCAGGCAATAGCAATTAAGTTATTGTTCAAAACCAAACACCCCACATTTACTTATATTGCACTGTATGAAGAATCCACAGGCTGCGGAAACAAATGAAATGGGGTAATGTGGTTATTCTGCACAATAAGATTTGCCCTCATAGTTCTCTTTTTTAGACGCTTTAATAAGACGTTAATTTAGACATTAACTCTGTAATATGTGCCTTGACTACTTGACTTCAAATGAAGTCTGATGTGCTAAAAGAATGTCCTTTAATCCAAAAAAAAAAAGGCTTTGATTTAATTAACATTTTACATTTGAAGAATATATGTGAGGTGAAATTTTACTTACACATAACATAAGAAAAGTCAGTTTACTTCAAAAAGATATTATTTAGAATAATTCTAAATTCTAAATGTTTCTGATCTAATGTTTAAACCAACAGGCATGCTGCAAGTCTTTTAGTGCATACTTTAATCTGTAACCCATTCGCTTTTTTTTTTTTTCTGTTCCTCGAGGCATTTTTTTTTCCTTTTCTTCTAAGTTCAGGCTTTTGTTCCTGGTGAATGTTGTATCCTCAGGCGCACTGTTATTACCTGGTTACTGACCAGCTCATGAAGAATGAGCTCTCAGTTTGGGTCAAACCCTGTAAGGTTATGCAGGCTCACACTCAAAAGGCAGGTGAATAAGCGTTTCTATGATTACATTTAATCATCTTGTCAAGATGCTTATATGAAAGTGAGGCAGAATCCAAAACCAGCACAGATCTGAGCAGCGAAGGTTCAAGAAATTTGCTCATACACCCAGCTTTTCTACGTCACCGTTAAAGAACGACTGCAGAGGAAACCGTATGCTGTATTAGATCTGTATTTTTGTAAGTGGACCTTCTAAAAGGAAGTCAGGTAGATAAAAGGGTGAGCAGTTTTCTTTTCTGTTATCAGATCTCAACTAAAGTTTAAGACACTCGAGCCGAAAGCACATAAATAGAATATGAACAACCAGCTCTGTCTTTTAATCATTACGCATCACACATCAGGTTGAGTGGAATTAAAACACGTAGGTGAATATTTAACAGGGTTTATAAACCTCCTTTGACCTGTATTCTGACTATTTGACCACGGAGACACGCTTGGTGTGTCATAACACGGTATGTAAGTAATTAAACTCCAAACTGAAAGTCATTATCCTGTAATGTGGCATATTTGTACCTTCAGAGAGGTGTGTTGTTTTTTAAGCAAAAGTTTCCACTAGAAAAGAGGGACAGTAAATGTCATACTACACAGAGATCGGTAACACGACCAGAGCGAGAGGCTTGACTCAGGAGAGCGGTCTAACTGGCTCAGAGACCATCGAGCTCACTCCACCACACCTCCTGCCCCTTTCTCTAGGGAACACGGCGTAACCAGAGATCCAAAACAGTAGAAAAGGACCATTTATTCTTTTAGATACCAACCTGTAACCTGGCACCACAGAAGCGGGAATGCGAGAAAAGAAAAGGGCAAATGAGAATGCTGGAAAAACAGGCAAACATAATGAATAAAGTCCAGGCAACTAGTAGTACAAATGTAAACTTGGCAGATATTTAGCGATCCAAATTACTATCGCTATGTTGAATTGTTATGTGTGGTTTTTTTTTAGGTTGTTTAGGCTTAAAGTTTACCTTATTTTTTTTCTATGCAGTCTCAGATGACTAATATTATGTGAATCCTGCCCCAGGACAACTATTGTGACTGCCCTAGTTATCATGCTACTTGCCTGCTTTCTTGATCTCATGCCAAAGACAAACCTGTCCTGCCTGCGACCTACCGTTTATGAAAATACCACTCTTCTTTTACTTATTTGTTTCCTTTCTCGCTAGAGTTTCAAGTGGAATCGTTTGACAGATTACAGAAATAATCCCTGAGTAACTTGCTCCCACAAGTGCTTGATCACAATAGTCCAGAATCGTACGGGTGGAGGGTTACTCTCAGGGTTGACCTTCTCCATGGGCCATCACCGTGTCATGGTTGAGGCTTATTTTGTCAAATCTGATCCCACAATGAAACTTTGAACTTGGATTTCACTTGGTGTATGGTCCATCATGTTTCAAGCACTTGTTGGTGCTGAGTCTAGGAATGTGAGTTTAGGTGAAGAGTCAGGAAGTCCCACTGGAGTGGCTGTTTCAGTGGCCCCCTGATCTCATCCCACCCCTGTGTGGAGTGCTTGCAAGCAAGCAGCGCTCAACTGTGGGATAAAGTCCCAGCTGAAGCAGCGAGATAATTAGGCAGATTGTGAGGGTGTCATTCAGAGAGGCTCCAGCTGGAGGAATAGGGGGGTGTCTAGGGGGTTGAGCCGGGATGCAGGGGACAGCTGGTGGATGTTGTGATGGTAATCCACTGAAGTCAGCCCTTTACAAAAGAAGAGTGGAGGGCCAGGTGCTGCCTTTGAGTGGCCTGCTGCCCCATGCCGAGACAGACAGGCTCATGGAGGACCGGAGGTGGAGGGCCTCTACGTGCACACACAGACACAGTGAAGAGATGTGGAAGCTCGTCTTACCAGACGGATGACGGCTTTGGTCACTCTCTTGCTAAGTCTCTAAGAAGTGTGGGTTGAAGATAAAAGAATGTCGGCAGCAAACCCACAAGGCGGAGACAAGCGTATTCTTTCGTCTCTATGTTTCTCAGTTTGAGAGTGAATACTGTGTGTTGTTCATGGTGGTACCCTGACCTCAGTAGTAAAGCGAGTCTATAAATTGAGGATCGGTTTGACGATCCGTGGAATTTCTGTGTCTTGAGAACAGATGGATCTGCCCAGAGGCATTGAACAGACACTGCTTGTTGACATAAAATGTCTTACATGTTTATTTTTAAACCATAATAGCTGCCGTTATTTCATTATTGCATTTTATGAGTTAGCTACATGTAATCCAAACTGCATAACTTCAATAGAACCTTCATTGCCTGCTCATTAAGACACAGTTTTCTTCATGCAGCTTTTTTGCTGCTTTCCTTTTGATGGATTAAAGAGGAATGTTTAATAAGATTCCTCGTCTCCGGCTGTCTCGAGCACCGTCCAGCAGAATGCTTTGAAGAATATTTCCGAGTCTGTGTAACGTGTCGGATTTGATACAGTCATATAGGATTGTACCGATATTAGTTCGCAATGATTTTATGTAAAGATTGAATCAACCGATCCGGCGTAAGCCGCACTCTGATTTGATGCACTGCGAGACCATATGGGTGGAAGAGTCTGTAAGAAATCTGCCTTAGTTCCCAGGCTCTAGAACAGGAAGTGATGACTTTTCTTGACCCATCTGTTTTACTTATCCCCTGTCTGGCTCATCATCTCACTGGCACAAATGGAAACGTCCTTTTGTGCGCCTGAGTGACATTTTTAATATCAGTAATCCAGTACTACCTGATCAACGATTACTGCTATAAACTGCTATGTTACAGACATTAGACACTTTCCCAAAAACCCAAATTCCATATATAATAAAGTCTAATATAAGGTACTCAAAACTGTGGTTAATGTGAATCACTCACTCACTCTCTCACTCATTTTCTACCGCTTATCCAAACTACCTCGGGTCACGGGGAGCCTGTGCCTATCTCAGGCGTCATCGGGCATCAAGGCAGGATACACCCTGGACGGAGTGCCAACCCATCACAGGGCACACACACACACTCTCATTCACTCACGCAATCACACACTACAGACAATTTTCCAGAGATGCCAATCAACCTACCATGCATGTCTTTGGACCGGGGGAGGAAACCGGAGTACCCGGAGGAAACCCCCGAGGCACGGGGAGAACATGCAAACTCCACACACACAAGGCGGAGGCGGGAATCGAACCCCCAACCCTGGAGGTGTGAGGCGAACATGCTAACCACTAAGCCACCGTGCCCCCCTTAATGTGAATCATGTTGTTTTTTTAAATAAAAAAAATGAATGTAAGTTGTGTGCAAGACAAATGTAAGTTGTAGGATTTATCTATAATTATCTTGCAAAGTACTAATAAAAAAGAGTTATTGAATTTCTTGCGAAACGGTCCCTCCATCATTTTCATTCCAAAGCATTTCTTTTTACTTGCTTATTCATCGTTATTTGTGAGATCGAGTAAGCAAAGGGAAACAGGAAACAATAGGTAATGGTGAAAATATCTCGTTGAGTAACACGAAAATAAAATGTTGCGGTCGAGAAATAAATGATTCATTGAATGGTTTTACAGAGCTACTATTTTAAAAGAGATCTGTCCCCCCCGGTTTGTGCCATTATTGTCAGGCCCGACCATTTCTGAAAGTTCCCAAGGAACTGGTCCATTTTTGTGTGGTGGGGTGGGTTTTTGTGGTGAAACCCTTCGAAGAATGTTTTGGAAGACCTCGACTCTATGGTGCATACGATGTGGTTATGGTTGCCTTGTTAGCAATAGGAGAAATTCCGAGTTACTCTCAAATCCTCTCAAACGAAATGTAATTATAAACGCAACAGCGGAGATCTGTCCGCTATCCTTTTTTCTGCTTGTACATTCAGTGCTTGTTTTTTTTTTTTTTTTGCCAGTCCTGCTATCAAGCATCATTATCATTATGACACTAAATAACACAACCGCTCCCTTCCAATCTGAGCCTGATCTTTAAAGTAGACATAATTGTCCTGGAGCACAGCTTAGGTCGACAAGAAGAGAAGCACAGATTTAAGAATGGACTGGTTTTGGATGCAAGGGCACTACGTAGCTGGTTTTGTGTATGCTGTAACGTTCCTTTAATGCTTTGCTGGTGGAAATATCAATCAATAGGCATGTTGTTCGCATTGTTAGGCCCATTGTTATGGACAGACCTTGGAATTTCTTTGGGAAGATTGATTTTATATTTTATTTGGTTTTGACTTTGATGTCTAATTTAACCATGCATACAGAAGGCTAAATTTTGGTCTCGAAACCGTTCTTATGGAACCCTGTCTCCGAAAGCTCCCCCTCCTATGTCTCTCCTCACCCATGGGTTACTGTTGCCAGGCTACAGCTGAGGTCTGTTGGTCCGTATAAGAACGGGCTTGAAAGCCTGCCTGTTTGGGTCATTGCCCCCCTCCCTCCTTACTCACACAATGGGATTCTGACTACTTTAGCTCTTTTATTTGGCCCACAAAATGCTCCCCTACCCCCACTTTGGTTCCTCTATGAGAAAAGGGGTGGGTGGGTGGTTGTGTGGGTGTGAGTGGAGGGGGTTCTTGTTGGCAGTGTGGTGTCAGTATGGGCTCTTTACAAAGGAATTGTGCTGCTCCCCACTTGTAGAGTTTGGGATGGGGGTTGTTCTATGTGCCAGACATTGTAGCAGACCAGGTTTTGTTAATATTTTCTCATTTAGGATTTATTTTTTTTTTATTTTTTATTTATTCATGAATATTTAGGTTCGAAGACAATCTAATCTAACACAAAGAGAGTAAAGATAAAATTATGCTGCACCATGAGAAGCTTTTTTTTACCAATGTGTGCCATATGTGCTTATTGTTTTCACCTTGGTGTGGGATGCTTAGCTTGGAATACCTGGGAGGACTGGAATCTTTCCAACAGGAATTCTCCCATGCTTAGTGGTTGGCAGACCATGACTGACTGATCTGAGCTCTTATTTGAGATGAGCCGTCATGTTTGCACCCTCTCATCTACAGTTGCCATGACCTTAAGTTTGTATGGACTACTGCTGGGGAGAGTGGTGTTCAGTTACCTGCCCTGTTGACCTAGGAGCAGGAAAACCAGCATAGAGTTCCCATAAGGAGTGGAGTCGACGATATTCGCACACGTAAATCATTTAGTCATCATCCTTAAAAACCTTTTAAAGATTCATCACCTCCCGTATAACTACTTTAATCCAATTTATATCAATAATTTGTTCGAAGGAATGTCTGTCCTTTCGTTACATGCAGTAAAAATGTTTTTTTCTTCTTCTATTGTACAAAAAAGTGTAATTTTCAGGTCAGTTTTCTTTCGCTTTTTCCTCCAGCAGTCCCAGAGGAGCAGATCAGGTTTGTAAGTCTCAGGTTTGCACACATTTATCAAATTTCTCTGATTAAGAGCGCTTATCTAGGATCAACTCCTTCAGTACATACAATCGTAGGGTGCAGCATTGTGAGACAAAAAAAAAAATGATCCTACACTCTGCACTCTTGGTCACAGGAAGTTGATAAACATTACCCAGTGTTCATTTGAGTGTGTGTATTGAGTCATACTCTTCGCATGGAGTTACTGTGGTTGTGATTGTTTGTTTTTTCATTTCATTGCATCAGTGTCTGAAGTGGTTTGTCTTCTACTCAACAAAACTATCGGTCTTCTACGTTAACCTACTTTTATTGACAGACCAAATATTATCATGGGTGGTGTGTTGGGAGTGTACCAGCACACTCACATGCATGGGATTGCATCAGAACAACGCATAAACGTCTGTGTAAATTTTATTAAGAAGACATAACAGCGCTGTTGTTTTGCGCGTAAGTCTCAGCGAACGGCAGCTGGAGCTGTGCTGACAGATGTGGACAGATGTAGAGAGAGGGTCAGTGCTCAGATGCAGCTGGCGCAAGTTTTCAGGAGTGTTGTAATGTGCAGAAATCATCATCATCTCTTCCCACTCTCTAGCCCAGTACCACACACGCTTCATCAGGGGTCAGGTCTTTTAATCCGTCACGTTACCCACGCTTCATATTGTCTTACACCTTTTTGAAAAACTACAAATACCCTGAAAATACATTTTGAAAACGATTTAAAAAGCTTCCAGAGTTTTATGCAGTCGAGAGAACGTTTAGAACAAGCATCCATTTCTGGTGAAATGGGTTTCTAGGTTATGTGAGAATACATTTTACTCCACGTTGTAGTAATAGCATGATAGACACGACCAAGGTTGAGACAAAAGAATGTGTGTTTTGGCTGCCTTACTATGCTTGAGGACAAATAACCTATCCTTTCCTGTCCTCCCTCCTGTGGCTGCCTGACCAATATCGGCACATTCGGTTCATATCCACAGGCATTCTTCAAGGATCACAATCCAGACACTAACTCTAAAATAAACTAAGTCTAAAATTCACTTAAACTCTAAAATTTACAACAAACCTGGTTATGTTTAAAATCCAAACACACATTCAACACCCAGACGGTTTCCTCCAAAGAACTTCCAAATTTCTCTCTATATTACTTTAATTGTCAGTCTACAGTTTTATGTTGACTTGTTAACAGTCACCAGTTGTAATAAAGATAAACAGATTTTCACACATTCAGCATTTTACACGCACACTAACGAGATCCTCAAAGGGATCGAGAAGAAGAGCGATTGCTGCAAAGACGCTGATGCTTTTTCAGTGTCTTATACCGCCATTGATCAGATTTAAAAGAGTCGGAGTGTCTAACGGCATGCTTGTAAAGAAATCTTGGTGAGCGTACCCTTCCCCATCCCTCTAAACCTTCTTTTGTGCAGAGACCTCTGCTCTGGTTTCATTTTTCCAGTGACACCAGAAATTCCAGACATAGTTAATTTGCCTCTAAATAAACCCCGCCAAGCCATGACAAATAGCTGAGGGGACGAAGGGTAGGGGCTGATTGGTGGTGTGTCAGACTTGCTCGTTCGTCTGTGAGGTTGCTGGGGCAACAGGGATCTGGGATTCGATGATAGGGTAACTGTTTTCAGAGCAGGAGACAGAGGATTACAGGAAGTATGACATGACATTCCCTCTGTATTCTCTCAGACCCTAGCCCACTGCCCAGCTATCTCCTCCACCCTACTTTGAAGACATTCTAGCCTAAAACAGACACCCCACCCCCTAGCACCTCAGCCTTGCAAACATTATCATCACAATCAGACTGCTGACCTCTGACATTTGACCTCCCAGCATGTAAGAGGTTTTATAGGGACTGCAATGCTCCAGGGGCCTCAAGAGAAGATGAAGGAGGAGGAGGAGGAGGAGGAGGAATAGCCCTGGTAACTGACCAAGAACTCCTCCTTTTGCAGCATTGCTGCTCTACAGCTCCTCCATCAGCTGTCCAGTTCAAATCCTAACCACTGGTCATTTTGGAAGTACCATCTAGCCAGATGTGGGTTTTTCCCCACTTCCTTTCATAGCCTTACAGAGGAGAAAAAAACTCTAGAGAAGTCAGGGCCGGTCCAGAGACCCCTAGAGGCCAGATGCTCCCTGGTAATGACCAGCCTTTTTCATAGTCACAAAAAACTACCAATCAGATGAGTATAGGGGAGGAGCTGCAGGTCACAAAGGAAGGCACTAAAGGATGAGATAGCTTGGAGTAAAAAAGTGGCCTTCCTATAACAGAGAGCAGAGGAAAAGCCATTGTTGTCACTGCCCAGGAGTTTGGTTTACAGTGAAAAGAACCCTGAGGGCGGGAGATGAACAGCCATAACAGGCCTTGTCGTCAGCTTCAAACGGCCTGTTTGATGTGGGCACCCATCCTGTAGCGGGGGCTCCCTGGGTGAGTGTAAGGTTACCCTTCGTACACTAGGCGACCTGACTCAGCCCCCAGAGACGACCTTTAAAACCCAAAAGCCGTTTGTGTGTTATCTCGCCCGTGCAGTTTCAGGTCACGCACCGCTGTCGATCAAGATACTATACAATCACAATCAAAGCCATGAAACAGAGAATGGAATGAAGCACTGAAAGTTCTTTACAAAGCAGTTTAACCAACATCTAATTTCTATAGCATGTTCTCTTTGGTCATTTGAGTGGCTTCTTTTACTTGAACAAATAAAGCCTTGTGCTGTATATTAGGCTTTTGTTGCATGCTTGTCTTGAGAGTAAAGTAGGTAAATCCTGCTGGTAACTGACTGGTTTGTTTGAGTATTTAAATAGCGTTTGGCTATACTGTGCAGAAAGAGAGAGAAATACAGAGAGAAATAGCACAGCTATTGGGGGAATTTGGAGAGTAGGATTGTTCATTTCAGACAAGAACAAATATGCTACATTTGTCCCAGCGCATGCAACTGTCTGTGTGTGTGTGTGTGTATGTGTGTATGTATGTGTTTGTCTTGACATTCACCAGTTCAGGCAGTATTAATATACACACTGAGCTGTGGTAATGAAAAAGGCTGACGGTCTGTGTCGGACCTCGGCAGGGCTGTCACTGAGAGGTGAAGCTCCTTACTGTATAAAGAAATGCTTTTTGCTTGCTTGTCAGGTCTTTCACTGTCCCATCAATATTTATCTCATATTCATCATGCTCGATTCTCAAGGTGCCGGCCCGGGTACATTGGAACAATGTGCCAACACATGGACCCATGTCACCGCTCGCCATGCCTTAACGGAGCTGCGTGCAAAAGTCAAGTGGCGAACGGTATCTCGCAGTATACCTGTGTGTGCCACAGAGGCTTTAGAGGTAAACCTAAATGCAAATGTGTGAAGAAGTTTTTGCACCACTGTTGTATTAGACACTAGATATTCACTGCATCTGAGTAATTCTTTGTACTGAGTAAGTATGGTGAAGTATATTTTAGAACATGCTAAAAATACACTGTGAGTTAATAATAATATTTCTGCATCACTTCTTTCCACATCCAGTCTTGTGTTTTTTTTTTTGTGTTTTCTTACTGCAAGATTTGTGAAAATCTTTCTTTAATCTATATAATTCAAGCTTTCTGTCTCACTGCGTATGCACAGGTCAGGACTGTTCTCTGATCGATGCCTGCGCAACAAGCCCATGTGCTAACGGTGCCCGTTGCACCAATTGGAACAACCATTACAACTGTTCGTGCCCACCGGGCTACCAGGGCAAGAACTGCCGCAACGACATCGAGGAGTGCCGCAAGCCAGGAAAGTGCTTGAACGGAGGCAGTTGCGTGAACACACATGGCTCGTTTCGCTGCGAGTGCCTTCCTGGATACAGTGGACGCACATGTGAGGTGCTTACTCAACCCTGCGCGCCATCTCAGTGCCTCAACGGGGGAACCTGCCATCAAACCGGGGACCACACTTATGAATGCGCTTGCCTGCCAGGTACAATGAACATGCACATGCACTTACACTCCCACGACTACATTCCCACACTCGAGAACATCCTTACCCTCTGGACTTTCAGGACAATTTTCCCAACCATTGCTCCTGTTATACTATGCTTATGGGTCAAATGTCTCCCTCCTATAAATAGCTTTAAGAAAGGAGAGAAAGAAGAAAGTGGGGGTGCGAGGAGAAGCAATGGCTGTTTGACATCAGGGAGGAATTTACTTTATGACCCTCTTGCGATTCCTCTAGGGAGCAGACAGGAAATGGCCCTTGCCAGAGAGGAAGTCATTGAAACTATGAGCGAATCTAAAACAAGCAAAAACAGCAGGGAGGGCGGCCCTCACTTCGGCCGGTCTGATGCTACTGTGGGAACTGTCAGGAGAGAGTGTAAACACTCCAACACCCACTAGACCTTTTAACGTCCTGGCTAGTCATCGTTGTAGTGTCTGAGTGAGTTAGAGTTATTAGGTGTGACCTAGGAGAGGGCAAAATGTCACATATATCACATCATGGTACTCGACCACTGCTTACATTTGTAAGAGGTGCTGATTTACATGAGAGTAGAAGGTTGCACTACAACCAGAAACAAATTTAAGAATCTGTTACATTATACAGTATGTAAGTGACACGTGTCTGTAATTTAGTGTAGTGTTTTTTTGTACATTCATTCATTCATCTTCTACCGCTTATCCGAACTACCTCGGGTCACGGGGAGCCTGTGCCTATCTCAGGCGTCATCGGGCATCAAGGCAGGATACACCCTGGACGGAGTGCCAACCCATCGCAGGGCACACACACACTCTCATTCACTCACGCAATCACACACTACGGACAATTTTCCAGAGATGCCAATCAACCTACCGTGTATGTCTTTGGACCGGGGGAGGAAACCGGAGTACCCGGAGGAAACCCCCGAGGCACGGGGAGAACATGCAAACTCCACACACACAAGGCGGAGGCGGGAATCGAACCCCCGACCCTGGAGGTGTGAGGCGAACGTGCTGACCACTAAGTCACCGTGACCCCACCTTTTTTGTACAGAGCTTTCAAAAATAAACATTTTCACAAAGCAGTTTTAGAGAAACCCGGATATCGATATAAATCCCGAATCTCCAGACGCAATACCGCTATGAAAAATGAAAAAATCCTGAGACGACATAAAGAAGAAATCATGAGAGGAACCAGACTCTGAAGGAAACCTGTTCTCTTCTGAGTGACATCAATAAAAGAATGACAAATTATTACTCTTCTGCTATTGTATATTATAAAGTCAAACAGTACTAAGTGTGATGAATAGATCAGTACCCAAGTCCCTGGATCCAGGTCTTTATGGCGCCATAATACTTGACATAACTATGAAATTTGCAAAAAGTATAAAATATAAATCTGGAAATGGAAGAAAATAAAACGTTCAGTAAAATAACATATTACCATTTCTGCATCTATTTGCTATTGCGGGTAACCGTGGAGACACGGTGCTAACATATTGTGGTTGTTTATTTCTTTTAGGATTTGGTGGCATTAACTGTGAGGTGAACGTGGATGACTGTCCTGGCCACAAGTGCATGAACGGTGGGATTTGCGTAGACGGAGTCAACACTTATAACTGCCAGTGCCCGCCTGAGTGGACAGGTATAGTTTCTACACACATTAAAATCTGTATATACTGTATCTTAGATCTTTACCTGTTATAACACTGTGTGTTTGTGTTGTCAGGTCAGTACTGTGCTGAGGATGTAAATGAATGCTTGATGCAGCCAAATGCCTGCCACAACGGCGGCACATGCTTCAACACCAATGGTGGCCACACGTGCGTTTGCGTGAATGGCTGGACAGGCAATGATTGCAGTGAGAACATCGATGACTGTGCCACTGCAGTGTGCTTTCATGGAGCTACATGTCATGACCGTGTGGCATCTTTCTTCTGCGAGTGTCCAGTGGGCAAGACTGGTATGTTTTGTTTTTTTTTTTTACAGACACACAGCATTTTGCACACGAGGCCATTTTACCCTCAGGTTCACCGCTTTGGTTCTGAACTATTCTGATTTCTGACTGCAGGTCTGCTGTGCCACCTGGATGATGCCTGTGTCAGTAACCCCTGCAATGAAGGTGCAGTGTGTGATACCAACCCACTGAATGGCCGTGCCATCTGCACATGCCCGGCTGGCTTCGTCGGTGGGGCCTGTAACCAGGACATGGATGAGTGCTCTATTGGTACATTTATTCTCACTCCATTACTATTCAATTCAATATACTTTATTAGCATGACAAATAATGATGAAAGAAAATGATGTAAGCGATACATACTTCTTATAAAATAAATTTAATGGTTGAAAATTGCTGCATAAGATCAGAAAATATCTCATAGTACTTGAAAATGTTTAAGGGACATGCTAGACTAGTGGGTAAGGTGTTGGACTTCTGATTGGAAGGTCGTGAGCTCAAATCCCAGCTCCACCAAGTTGCCACTCCTGAACCCCTGAACAAGGCCCTTAAACCTCAATTGCTCAGTTTTATAAATTGAAATAAAATTGTGTCTGTAACTCTGGATAAGGTTGTCTGCTAAACGCTGTAAATGTTACTGAAGAATTAGATAAGGTTTTTGATTACTAAAATTGTTTTACTGTTATGCCAGTTTGGCTACTGATAAGTAGATTTTTGGTTTACTATTTCTAGGTGCCAACCCATGTGAGCACTTCGGAAAGTGTGTGAATACAGAAGGATCCTTTCAGTGCCAGTGTGGCCGTGGTTATACCGGCCCTCGATGCGAGATTGACATCAACGAGTGCCTGTCCATGCCTTGCCAGAACGATGCCACCTGCCTTGATCGCATCGGCCAGTTCTCCTGTATCTGCATGCCTGGTATGGCCAGAGACTTCACATCACATGCTCCAGTGCAGTCTTGATGTTGCACCGTTACAGCACTCTATAGTCATCAGAGTCATGATGGATCAATGAGCAATGCTTAGCATGTATTACATAATAATCTCATAATAATGTATTACATCATAATCTCTTTTTGGTTGCAAGTTGCGAGGGCTGATAACCATAATGTTCTGGCCAATAGTGGCATGGAAAAATCATGGGCTAACAGATTGACACTTTTGACTACACATAACACACACACATGCTCAAAGTCCCATGCCCAGCTACGTTACGTTCATACTGTGGGTCTTTACGAATATACAAATGATGGCTGGGAGTGTGAGGTCTATAGGGCTAGCAGAGAGTAAGCGGGGGAGGAGAGTGTGCTGCATGATAATGAGCAGTGGAGTGGTGGGAATGAACGACAACAATAGGGCCTCTCTGTGCTACTCTCCGTGCCCCTCATGCACACAGAGAGAGAGCAAACTTTTTCCCATCGCTTTTCCCCCCAACCCCCACCATCCCCCCCCTTAAAAAATCCTTTCATTTCCACAGACACCTCTTGCTCTCCTCCTCTTCGTCAGCTGGTTCTGATTCTGTGCTACTGCTGCCGGGTTTTCCCTCGTTCATATTTAATTACGTCGCATGCTTCTTTAACCTCTTTCCACTGTTTATAAGCTGCTTCAGCTTCCACAGTCCATAATCTGTCTATATGGAGGCCAAAGCAGGTCAAAGAGATTGTAAAGTGGTACGGTTCAATAGAGAAGCCAGTGTGTGTACAGTCATTATTCAGAACCCATAAAACCTCATTTTAAGTGCAAGAACAGGGCAGCATAAGCATGGCATGGAGTGGCCGACAGGTTCCTTAGGGTCTGGATGATGATGTCATGTAAATTAAAGACTCGGCAATTATGAGTATGTGGGAAATTAGGTTTTTGGTCTCTGTTTTGCTCAGGCTATGCTGGCACACACTGTGAGGTGGACATTGACGAGTGCGAGAGTAATCCCTGTGTAAATGACGGCATCTGCAGAGACCTGGTCAACGGTTTCACCTGCACCTGCCAGCCAGGTAAGAGAACAAAATTTACTTGTTTAATTTCCACTTGGTGAACATATAAGTCAATCAATATCAGACTGATAGATCTTCTGCTGGCCTGATGGTGCTCTGTGTAATTACTCATAAGAACGAGGCCTTCAGGGGCAGCAGGACTGCGTGCCGGAACAAAGGCACCATTGTGCACCCCTCCTCGCTTCTCTGCCCCCACTCATCTATAGGACAGAAGAAGGGGATGGCAGTCTCTCCTCCTCTCTCTCTCTATGGTTTTTAGGGGTAAGAGGGGGAACAGCAGTCCTGCTAATGAGATTCTTTTCCAGGTCCGCAATTTACATCTGGGGCAGACAACCCCCCGTAGCACCCCCCATCTAGCTATTGAGTTGGTAGGGTTTGTGTGAGTACTGGGTTAGGACATGGAGGGGGGGTTCTGGCGCATGAAGAAAACAATTCTAGTGTGCCCCCCTTCTTCTAACCTCCTGCCCTAAGCATAGCCACAGATCCCATCACAACACTGTTAATCAACATGGGTGCATTCTACAGATGCAAAAATGGACATTTCCATGGGGCCCCAGCCTATAGGTTGCACTTATTCACCCCACGCATGTTTTCCCAGCCTTACGAATGCCAGCAATTGATTAAATCTCAGGACATGTCCATAGCCACACCATTTTAAAGAAAGCCGTAGTGATTGCTACGGAAATATGAGCCCACGTCAAACAGTGCTCTATGTGCCGTGTTTATTGGTGCATGGCTGTACATAAATTCGTGAAAAAGCAGGTGGATTTGGTGTCCTTCCTTGTGCTTAACGTCATAAAAATGTCACACTGTGTCTCATCTCTATGCAGTTAAGATTTGTCTAGGCATCTGGATCAGTAACAGAATCTGTGTAAAATGTATAGCACATTCTCAGACACGGAAAAATTAACGTATGAAAAAAGTATTTAAGTTTTTAGAGTTAAAGTGTATAATAGTTTTTGTCAAATCCGTTTCTTTGTCCATCTAAAAATTGAGAATTGTGTCTTCAGTTCTCATGTGTTTAGAATTTGAGTTTGTGGTCATACAAACTTAAATCTTACCCCCTACAGACAGGGAAATCTTAGTTTTGAATCTTAGAGACTTGTCCAGACTCTTAACCAAACACGGACTTTGTTAACTACAAAACATTTCAGAGCCACAGCTTGTGATTTATGTATTGTCCAGGCAGTTCAGACCTAGGCCAGGCACCTCTGCCCTCTGTAGCGAAGCGTAGCATGTACACTTGTCCTCCTCTGCCTCATTGTGACCTCTGACCTCTGTGTTTGTCTGTCCCAGGCTTCACTGGCACCATGTGCCAGATCGACATTGACGAGTGTGCCAGCACACCCTGCCAGAATGGAGCCAAGTGCATCGACAGGCCTAATGGCTACGAGTGCCGCTGTGCTGAAGGTAAGCCACTGTGTGTATGTGTGTGTGTGTGTGTGTGTGTTTGTGTTTGAGAGAGAGTGTGTTTGTGCTGAGTGTGGGCATGTTCTCCAGAACATCACAGTTGATATTGGTTCCATGCACCTGATATTGAATCTGATCTCAAGGTCAAACATTATGTGGCCATGATCAGACCGACAGCAGGCTCTTAATCCCACTCATCCCCCCCACTGCACCCCAGGATCATGGGGTCACTCAGGGCCAGCAGCTGCTGAGGATGGGGGTTACGCTTTGCCTTCACCTCGGCATCTGTTCATCTGAACGCCACAATAACATAGCGACACAGTGCCGTATGGCACGGCCATAAGATCACGGCCAAAAGATCAGGTCCATCTGAAGGAATGCAGAGTCTGGATTTTGGAAATACTTTATATCCGCAATAAGGTGGTGCGAATTTGTTCAGTATAAAGATGTTGATACGAATTTTAGGGTTTGAAATCAATCCCGATATTTTACACTTATATATAATATAATATTATATAAATTTGTCCAGACACGGGACTCTTAAACTGGTCCCCAGGATGGCAATTACTGCTAGATGTAGAAAAGGATGTATAAATAAAGGCACGGTTAGTATTTAAGTATTATTTTATTTAATTTAATAAGTATATATATATCAAAGTAGTATAAGTCATTTTTACATATTGTTACTTGGTTAATTATGTACAAATTATTTATTTCTTTGTGACATCCACTACATCCAATACATACAGCCACTATCTAGTGAGTGCACTGAAAAAGAAGTCCAAATGTTCCTGCGTCAGGAATGTTTTATAAATATATAAATAAATAATAATAAATCTATATCTGCTATACGTGAACTATATTTGTTATATATATATATATATATATATATATATATATATATTGTTGACGTGGCAGTGTAGTAATCTACCTCTAATGTTAAAAAAACAAAATATTAAATGAATAATTTAATTAAAACCAAGGAACCGAGGTTACTTATCAATGATCTATATTTACCTGTAAGCACTTATTTAATATAGAAGAATATTTAATTAAATATAGCATATATTTATATAAATATAGCATATATTCACTATAAATATATGAAATATAGCATATATTTAATTAGACCGTATTTAAATTAGACCGTATGTATATTGTCTAAGGGTAGCAGCTGCTTGGTATTCTGCTGGCTCGTGTTCCTGTTCTGGGTCGTCCCGTTAGAGGGGTACGAGGTATTGTCGCTGTGCTCTTCAGGACAAAAGCAGTTCTATGAAGCCTGTGAAAGCCTTCGCTTTCTCTCTCATTCTGTCTGTCTCTCGCCCTTGGCTCTTTGCTCTTGCTGCTGCCTGACAACCTGTTGGCATGGAAACCACAGGAACCCGGGCGCGCACTGTAGGACCTTTCACTAGACAGAGTGAGAGAGTGAGAGAAAAGGAAACGGGGCAAAGTAGAATGGAACTTTGAGGGGGGAAGGGGGGGGCATACAGATTGAGGAAAAGGATTGAAAGTTTTTGGAGTATAAAAATAAAAAGAAGAAGAATCTGGGACAAAAAAAGTAAAGGGTCGAGAGAAAGAAAGAAAGAAAGAAAGGAAGTGTTCACAACTGTAGACCAAACTGTGAAAAGCGGCAAGTGAATCGCTGAGGCAGCGCATGAAAACACAGTAGTACAGCAAGAAGAAAGGAAGAGCAGAGCACAAGACAGCTCGTCCCATAGAAATACTGGAGATGAGGTCACGTCTGAGTCGCTTCCACCAATCACCACAAACCTCAGAGGAAATCCATCCTGACGTACAGCCAGAAAGCCCTAAACAGCCAGAAAAGTCTGGAGCGCAAAAAGATTCTTAGAGCTGTGGACAAATCATACATTAGCAGTTTTTATTAGCATGTGAGTGAATTACACAATAAGTGACAGTTTATTTAGCCAGCTTGGCCAAATAAATGTATGTTTGTGTCTTCCTGTGCTAACAGAAAATCTGATGAGGCTTTAGTCTTGTCTTGAAAGCTAGCAAGGAATAAAAAAAAAGGTGCAATGGAAGCTAGCTAAGACAACAGCTTGCAACATTATCCAGCCTATAGGAAACTGCTGATAATATAATTAATAAGAATATATAATACATTAAAATCGATTACAATATTTTGCCAACGTTTCTTAGACGAGTGACATCTCTGAAGCTGAAAAATAAAAGAAGATGGCTAGAAAAATTGACCTAAAATGAATGTTAGCTAGCTAGCAATATTAACAGGATTAAAACACTGTAGCTAAAAAAAAAGTAGCCTAAATAAATGTAGGAGCTAATTAGCTAGTTAAGTATTTGCCTGCGTTAAAAATATCTAACTGGCTATAAATAGCTAAAAATTGTATGATGAGATATTCATTCATTCATTCATTCATTTTCTACCGCTTATCCGAACTACCTCGGGTCACGGGGAGCCTGTGCCTATCTCAGGCGTCATTGGGCATCAAGGCAGGATACACCCTGGATGGAGTGCCAACCCATCGCAGGGCACACACACTCTCATTCACTCACGCAATCACACACTACGTACAATTTTCCAGAGATGCCAATCAACATACCATGCATGTTGATTGGTTCGTCAGGGGAGGAAACCGGAGTACCCGGAGGAAACCCCCAAGGCACGGGGAGAACATGCAAACTCCACACACACAGGGTGGAGGCGGGAATCGAACCCTGACCCTGGAGGTGTGAGGCGAACGTGCTAACCACTAAGCCACCGTGCCCCCCATGATGAGATATTTAAATGCAATAATACAGATATCATTTATTACCACTGTTAATTAGGCTAGCTAGCCATTAGTTTTAACTTCTCTCTAGACTGACTGTTCTAAATGTCTCTCTCCCATCTCCAGGGTTTGAGGGAAGACTCTGCGAAAGCAACATCAATAACTGCCTACCCGACCCATGCCACCACGGCACATGCATAGACGGCATCGCCAGCTACACCTGTAACTGTGTGCCAGGCTACACGGGCTACCGGTGTGAGAACCAGCTCAACGAGTGCCATAGTAACCCCTGTCAGAACAGCGGCAAGTGCGTGGACCTTGTCAACAAATACATCTGCCAGTGCCAGCATGGGACCTCAGGTGAGGCAGTAAAGACATTTACACCTGATGTGTTTATAGAAAACACATTCTGATTTCTGATTGGCTAGCAGACAGGATTGAAAATAAGGAAAGTAATAAATTTTAGCTTTTTTGAAAATGCTAGCTGAAAATTTTACACTATATCATAGTGTCTTTCGTAATCACCTGCTCTGGACACTTCAGCAGGTGCCAGAACTCGCTTCCTTATCAGCTTTAGTAAGTCGTTTTTACTGCAGCCGTCTTGTAAACAATATTACATAATCATATTTGAATACAGGCACCAATTGTGAAATCAACTTTGATGACTGTGCCAGCAACCCATGTGACTATGGCATCTGCAAGGACGGCATAAACCGTTACGACTGTGTGTGCAAACCTGGTTTCACTGGTACGTCTGCCGCACCATGGATTTCTTAAAAATAAGTAAACAAATAAATATGCAAACGTCTTTTACTCTGTTATGACACCGAGACTCAAGTGAGCATTACAATTATTTCTGTTTCTCACTGTTTAGGACCGAAGTGTAACATGGAGGTGGACGAGTGCTCGTCAAATCCCTGCCGTAACGGAGGCACCTGCGTGGATGAGGAGAACGGCTTCCACTGTCTATGTCCTACCGGTTTCCATGAACCGTACTGCTACTCTCATGTAGATGCGTGTAGCAACAGTCCATGTCTGCATGGAATCTGCAGAGAAGATCCCAATGGGTATCAACCATCTTATATTTATAAGATATTATACTACCATATTACTACCCTTTTTTCTTGTCAGCGTTACAACGGCTTCATGCTATCGTGTTGCAAGATTTTTTTGTGCTATTTGTGTTGTGTTAGTTGTTCTCATTCCCAGACATGATAAGTGTAAAAATCTGACACTTAATGTTTTTTCTGGCTTGTATCCTGCAGGTATCGCTGTGACTGTGAGCCTGGATGGACGGGCAAGAACTGCGATCTGGACCGTAACGACTGTCTTCCCAACCCATGTCAGAACGCTGGAACCTGCTCTGACCAGCTCAATGGTTTCACCTGTAAATGTCGTCAGGGCTTCAGAGGTGAGCGTGGTGCTCCGTCTCTTAAATATTCAGGCAGGAAAGCATACACAGCTAGATTTTGGATTTGACTTCATTGAGAAACATGAGAATTTAATATATAATAATATTTCCCCTTGTTCAAATATGCATGATGATGCTTGTTTCCTTAATATAATAATGTAGGAAATGGTTTTACAAAAATCTCCGATGCCAGGAGCTCGTGTGAATCCCATTAGCATTGAGGGATTAAAATGTGTGCCTGTGAGAGAACTAAAGATCTGAGCCATATCGCCTCCTGCTGGACGGTTTGGTGAACTAAGTGTGGATGTGAACTCTAATGATGTTTCTTCTTATCCATCACAGGTAATCTGTGTCAGGAGAACATAAACGAGTGTGCGTCCAGCCCCTGCCTGAATCACGGTACCTGTGTGGATGGCGTGGCAAGTTTTACCTGCCGGTGTGAGACACCCTACAGCGGACCCACCTGTGCCGAGGAGCCGTGCTCACCCAACCCGTGTGCCAACAATGCTGCATGCATTCACTCTCTCGACTACCTGGGCTTCAAGTGCACCTGCCCACCTGGATGGCAAGGTGAGTCTGATGAGCAATTATCATGTCAGAGTTTCTCTCTCGTATGTCTCGTATTTTGCTAATTCGTGTCTTGTCTCCACAGGCCAGCTATGTAATGTTGACGTGAATGAGTGCAGCTCTAACCCATGCAAGAACCGCGGCACCTGTACCAACACACCCGGTGGATACGTATGCTCGTGCCGCAACGGCTACACGGGGCCTAACTGTGAAACTGACATCAATGATTGTCTCCCAAGTGAGTAATCGCATACTAGTACAGAGTCTTAGCTTAGATGCTTGGTCACATCTGAGTCAACTTCATGAGTCAGAGTCAGGGCAATGAGAAAATCAACGAACTTTGAAGATTTCTCAACAGGAACACATCTCACGTCTCAGAAACATACGTCTTGTAAAGATGTAAAAGGGAGTCCAAACTCTTCTGGGTGATACTGGATAGATGGATTATTAATTATTACAGTATACAGGTGTAGAAAAGTGTGTTGAAAACGCTATGCGGTGTGAACAGCCCATGAATGACTCCTGGGATGAAAGGAGGAAAGTCTTTATGCTGTTTTTGTCTATCCACAGATCCATGTCTCAGCGGAGGCTCCTGCATGGATGGCATTAACACCTTCTACTGCACCTGCCTGCCTGGCTTCACAGGGCCACAGTGTGCCACTGAGGTGAACGAGTGCCAGAGCTCCCCTTGCAAGAATGGAGGCACTTGCACAGACTATGTCAACAGCTACACTTGCACCTGCAAACCAGGCTTCACCGGCCTCCACTGTGAGACCAACATACCTGACTGCACAGAAAGGTAGGAGGAAAATCAGGTTTTAAACCATATAAGTAACAGTATACAGGAAAAAAGGAAGGAAGGGAACTCATCCTCTGGTTCACGTGTATTCTGTAGTTCTTGCTTTAATGGTGGAACATGTGTGGACAAGATCAATGGTTTCTCCTGCACGTGCCGCTCCGGGTTTACCAGTGAGCACTGCCAATATGAGGTGAACGAATGTGACTCACAGCCCTGCCTTAATGGAGGAGTGTGTCATGACGGTGTGAAGACGTTTCACTGCTCCTGCCCCAAAGGATACACCGGCAACCGCTGTCAGGTACACAGAATACAAACCTACTGCAGAAGAGAATTTGTAAAAGTGTCTTTTTTTTGCATTCATCTTCTACCTATAAATTATGTTTTTGATGATTGCCGTGCAGGTCCCTGTGGACTGGTGTAGGCGCTCAAACCCATGTCAGAATGGTGGCCGGTGCAGACCAAAGGATGGATCGTTCACCTGTGACTGTGTGGGAAGCTGGTCCGGACGCTACTGCGATATCCCGGGAGTGTCCTGTGAGATCGCCGCTCGTCAAAGAGGTACAAGTGACATCGCATCGGACACCTGCTGTTGTTACCTCAACACGTTCTTGTCCTTTACTGCCGATTTCTTCATTCCTTTATTTTACGCCTACAGGTCTTCAGACGGACGATCTTTGCGATCACGGGGGTCACTGTGTCAACACAGGAAACACCCACTACTGCAAGTGTCCGGCTGATTACACAGGCAGCTACTGTGAGAGTCAGGTGGACCAATGTGAAGACAAACCCTGTCTCAACGGTGCCACCTGCAGGGGTTACGTGGGAGGATACACTTGTGACGTGAGTGCTCAGCGCAAATGATCAGCTGCTATTTGTCTGCATGACGATACACTCATTAGCTTGCTAGCAATCAATTTAGCTAGCAAAATCCAACGCACAAATTTAGCCGCACTATTGAGCTGGTTGCTGTGATCTATACACTCACTTCCTCCATTGCCACATGTCAGTGTTTGCCAGGTTACGAGGGACAGAACTGTGAGCGGGAGATCAATGAGTGCCGCTCATACCCGTGTCAAAACGGTGGAACCTGCATCGACCTGGTGGGTCACTACATCTGCTCCTGCCCTCCTGGCACACGGGGTAAGTCTACGGACACATGCTTATGGTCACTTTAGTATCAGTTAGTCCTCCGATGCGTATGATAACATTAAATCCTCTACCCAGGTGTTTTGTGTGAGATAAATGAAGATGACTGTGCCATACCTTCATGGCCCCGTGGCACCCCAAAGTGCCAGAACAATGGCACCTGTGTGGACCGGGTGGGAGGATACCGCTGTAACTGTCCTCCTGGGTTTACCGGAGAGCGATGTGAAGGAGACATCAACGAGTGCCGCTCAAACCCCTGCAACCTGGCCAACAGCCTTGACTGCATCCAGCTGCCAAACGATTACCAGTGTGTCTGTAAAACTGGATTCACAGGTGAGACATAATAGGATCAATGTGATGATCATGAGGTGCGTGGTTGAGTTGTGGACAGATGTTAATTTGTGTTTGTGTGCGGCAGGACAAGGATGTCAGAACAGGTTTGGTGTGTGCGATTCTCAGCCTTGTAAGAACGGTGGTGTATGTTCAATGTTCAGCAGCTCTCCAGTAGGATACATCTGCACTTGTCAGCTGGTGAGTCTCCATCTCTGTCGCCTTTTGTTCTTCTTAACTTTTAAAAGAATCTCAATCAAACACTCATCTTTTTCCAGGGCTACACCGGGTTGAACTGCGAACGCAGCATGTCTTGTCGTGAGCTCTCATGCTACAATGGCGGTAGCTGCACCCTGACACCGCGTGGTGCCCGTTGCTCCTGTCCACATGGCTACGCAGGTACGCAGTGCCAGGAGCGTGCTAACGAGAGCTGCTTGTCCAAGCCGTGTCGCAATGGCGGTACATGCAGAGAGGAGGTTTCTTTCCCTTATTTCAGCTGCCAGTGCATTTTAGGCTGGCGGGGTAAACGCTGCGAGGAATCCCGAATTATTGAGTCACCCATCTGCCCACTGCCTGACTGCCATGGCAAGGCCCAAGATGGTGTATGTGACAAGGAGTGCAACTCGTTCGCTTGCAAATGGGACGGCGGAGACTGCTCGCTGGCCATGAACCCGTGGGCACACTGCACCGACCCACACTGCTGGCGGGTCTTCAACAACAGCCAGTGTGATGAAATATGCAACACAGCCGAATGCCTGTATGATAACTTCGACTGCAAGAGCAAGGAGAAAGTCTGCAAGTAAGAGTCTGGATTCTGTTGTCTGTATATCTGTATATCGGTTATTCTCAAAGCAGGCTGTGAAGCAATGCAAGGGCTTCTGGGATTTTTGGTTAAAGCAATAAAACAAAACATAATAAAGGTTAGTTATTATCCAGTTATTACATTGTTTAACTGGTCACTTCACTCGAATGGGCTTAATCCAAACCTCAACAACAATTCAGCCTATAAATAATTTCTGGGACTTAATCGGGTGTTCCATCGCTGGGAAGTTTGGAAACAGAAAAAATTCTGGCTCCGAAAATAGACATTATTGCGTGCATTTAAATAAATTTTGTGAAATAAATCGTACATAAATCTGTCCAGTAAGCTGCAATTATAAAGGATTCCTCGCCCATTTGCATGTTTATGCACATAGAAAAAGAAAAAAAATATCAGATATAGTTTTATAAGCCAAAAAAGTTCCAGATCTTTAATCTTTCGTGTTTCTCACCACAGTCCAATCTATGAGATGTACTGCATGGACCACTATGCAGACGGCCGCTGTGATCAGGGATGTAACAACGAAGAGTGTGGCTGGGACGGTCTGGACTGTGCCAGAACAGTTCCAGAAGATTTGGCAAATGGCGTGCTGGTGATCGTGGTGCTCTTGCCGCCTGACGAGCTGCTCAGAACAGGCACGGCTTTCCTGCAGAAGCTCAGCAGCATCCTGCGGACATCCCTCCGCTTCAGACTCGACCACAACGGAGATGCGATGATTAAGCCATACACCGGACCCGGGGCACGATTCAAGCGCGAGCTCCCATCCCATAAAGAGGTCATTGGGTGAGTGCTTTTGCACCAAAGAGACACGTACAGGTCTTTTCATCGTTTTAAAACTTGTTTCTCTGATTTCACTAATATGATTTTTTTATTTCGGAGCAGATCAATCGTGTACTTGGAGATCGATAACCGGCTGTGCTCCCAGGACTCGGAAAGCTGTTTCCCAACAGCTGAAAGTGCAGCAGGTTACCTGGGAGCTCTTTCTGCTCAAGAAATGCTTGGGAAATTTCCTTATCCACTCAAAGAAGTTCGCAGTAAGTACAATTTTTTTTGGCTGTGAATATTCACTGTTCAGGTAAAGAAAAAAATCCATGTTTACATGCTAGCAAGTTCCTATCAAACCAAGAGTCTTCTTTTTAAACGTAGCAAACCTGTTTCTGTCCCTCAGGTGTGATAATAGATGACAATAACAAAATACCTCAGTGGGGACAGCTGCTTCTGGTTGGTGTCGCAGTGCTCTTCCTCATGGTCATCATGGTGGTGGGAATGCTGATTGCCAGACGCAAACGTGAACACAGCACCCTCTGGTTCCCTGAAGGCTTCTTCCTTAAAAAGGACACCAGCAGTAATAAGAACCGCAGAGAACCCGTTGGACAGGATGCTTTAGGCATGAAGTGAGTGCTTTATTCCTCTGTTATTAGCGTCGATATTAAACATTTATTAAACAGGGGTTAATGAGGTCTACTTTGTCCTTCAGGCACATGCCAAAGACGGTAGAAGAGTCCTTACTGGGAGACCACAGTGACCAGTGGCTAGACGCAGACTGTCCTGAGGCCAAGAGACTGAAGGTGAGTTCAGCGTCAAAAAAATTCATGGCGTCACATTTAATAATAACAGTCCACAATCGTGAATGTTTTAAAAATTTAATTATATTTAGATATTTAAAAGACATCAAAATACCAGTATTAAATACTCACGTGTATGTGTGCACTACAGGTGGAAGAGCCGAGTATGCTCTCAGACAGTGAAGATGCCGTGGACAGCAGACAGTGGACACAACACCACTTGGCAGCCGCTGACATCCGCATGCCTCCGTCCATGGCCCTTACACCTCCGCAGGGTGAATTCGATGGCGATTGCATGGATGTCAATGTCCGGGGACCAGGTACGACCACAGTGTACAGTTCACAGATAGAATCTGCAAACGTCATTTTATTGGAGATTTATGGTGGCTTAGTGGTTAGCACGTTTGCCTCACACCTCCAGGGTCGGGGTTCGATTCCCACCTCCACCTTGTGTGTGTGGAGTTTGCATGTTCTCCCCGTGCCTCGGGGGTTTCCTCCGGGTACTCCGGTTTCCTCCCCCGGTCCAAAGACATGCATGGTAGGTTGATTGGCATCTCTGGAAAATTGTCCCTAGTGTGTGATTGCGTGAGTGAATGAGAGTGTGTGTGTGTGTGTGTGTGTGTGTGTGTGCCCTGCAATGGGTTGGCACTCCGTCCAGGGTGTATTCTGCCTTGATGTGCCTGAGATAGGCACATGCTCCCCGTGACCCGAGGTAGTTCGGATAAGCGGTAGAAGATGAATGTATATATATATATATATATATATATATATATATACATATATATATATATATATATGTATATATATATATATATATATATATATATATATTAATAAAAATAATAATTTGGGCGCACGGGTGCCCCTAGTGGTGGGCGGCACCCTTAGCATTTGCCTATTCTGCCTATGCGCAGGGCCGATCCTGATGGCAGCCATGACAATGATGCATCTAAAAATCACAGGTTTATATTATGTACTCGTTTTGATGTAATCTAAAACTTAGAGAAATAAGGGATTTTCCTGGCAAGCAAAAAATGAGTTAATTTTTAATACCTTATACTTTAGTTTCTGAGGGGACGTTAATTTAGCTTTTTTGAAGGAGCCAGTTACACCGCTTGTCAGTTATTGTGTAATTTATAAGCTTATACTGCAGGCGTTCCACCATATTAAATGTCTTAACTAACCAATGTGTGTTTGTGTAGATGGTTTCACTCCACTGATGCTGGCTTCATTCTGCGGTGGTGGACTTGAGCAGGAAGTGGCCGAAGAGGATGACTCGGAGGAGTCTTCAGCTAACATCATATCAGACCTCATCTACCAGGGTGCGTCGTTGGGTGCTCAGACCGACCGCACTGGAGAAACAGCTCTTCACTTGGCTGCCCGCTACGCTCGCGCCGACGCTGCCAAACGTCTGCTTGATGCCGGAGCCGATGCCAACGCGCAGGACAACACGGGTCGCACACCTCTACATGCTGCTGTGGCTGCTGATGCTCAGGGCGTCTTCCAGGTAGCGCAGTTTGCTACTGATATGCTGCATTTTGTATTGTTGTGTATTTTTGTTTATTGGGTTGGGGTCAAGCATAGAAAGCAGGGGCTGACTTGATTTTTCAGACACTAAATATTCCTTTATTGCACAGAAAAGAGGCACGACTTTTTAAAAAAATAAGCATTAAGTAGAACGCCCAGATGAGTGTATAATGAGTAAATCAGTGTCTGTGCTTGTCTACTACTTCCGTCACTGGAGTTTAGAGAAGGTTCTTGACGAGTGCAGTGTTTGTAACAGATCTTTGCTTTCCTTTTCAGATTTTGATCAGAACACGGGCAACGGATTTGGACGCACGCATGTACGATGGCTCCACGGCTCTTATCCTGGCCGCTCGGTTGGCGGTAGAGGGCATGGTGGAGGAGCTCATCACCTGCCATGCTGATGTTAATGCTGTTGACGAGCTTGGTAAATGCATATGTTCGCTGACTTTATTCCTCCTGGACTATTTTTTCCATCAGGAGTTGGATGTCCATGTATATGTTCATATTCGTGTCGTTTTCTAGGTAAATCTGCACTGCACTGGGCTGCAGCTGTGAATAATGTTGAAGCCACTATCGCCTTGTTGAAGAACGGAGCCAATAAAGACATGCAAGACCTTAAGGTAGAGCAATCCAGTAATCCCTTTAACCTCAACTAGGCTTTTTTACCTTCCCATACATGACATCTTTGCTTTTTTTTTTTCCACTAATCTCTGACGTCTATTTGTTTTCCAGGAGGAGACACCACTCTTCCTAGCTGCGAGAGAAGGTAGCTGTGAAGCAGTGAAGGTTCTTTTGGCCCACTTCGCCAACCGTGAGATTACAGACCACATGGATCGTCTGCCTCGCGACATTGCTCAGGAGCGCATGCACCACGACATTGTGCAGCTGTTGGATGAGTACAACACAGTGCGCAGCCCGCAGAGCCACGCTGGAGCAGGACACCACCTAGCGAGTGGACATGCCCTCTCACCGCTCATGTGTCCACCAGGCAACTTCCTGTCCAGTCTGAAGAACACGCCGCAGGGCAAGAAGAACCGCCGACCAGGTGCCAAAGGAATAGGCGGACAACACGGGAGCAGTCTAAAGGATGCTGCAAAGGCACGGAACAAGAAGCTGACGCTGGACATGCAGAGTGCACTGCTGGACAGTTCAGTGACACTGTCGCCTGTGGACTCACTGGACTCACCACGCGGTGGTGCCAGTAACGCCGGCTATGTCACTAACCCAGCTTCTCCAGCTGCTATGCCCTCTCCAGGAATCTTCCACTCAGTGCCCAATACCCCGATGGTGCACAGCGGTATGATGGATGCTGGTGGTCCTTTCACAGTTTCCTTAGCAGGCTTGAACGAGTTGAGTCAAGCCACACACACTTACGCTCTCAACCCTGGCCAGATGAACCTGGCCATGGGCATGGTGAGCCCAGTGAGCGTGCCGTTTGACTGGCATACCCGTGCGCCACAGACCCCACAGTGTACCCAGCCAATGGTGAACATGGTGCACCCAGGGACACCGGGTAATATGCAGACTGCCGCTGTACTGATGCACCAGCAGCAGGTTTTTCGTAACACCCAGCAGCCCATGTTGCAGCCTACGCCAGTCTCTAGTACACCCACCATCAGCCCTATAAAGCTGCCTTCCATCGCCGAACAGCAGCAACAGCAGCAGCTACATGCTCATGGCCTTACCAACCAGCAGGCCCTCGTAAGCCTGGGTGCCTCAACGCCTCCGACTCCGCAGCCTCCTCAAGCCTTCTACCAGCAAGCGCAGCAGAGTCAGGCACAATCCCAACAGCCTCAGCAGCAGCAACCACAAACACCTACAGTCCCACAGAGCCAGGCTGCTCCTTCACAGGTCTCACAGGCTCCTCCAGTACAGGCCAGTAGCAGCACCACCAGTGCAGGACTGGAGGATTACCCCACTCCTCCTTCCCAGCATAGCTACAGCACAGCCATCGACACCACCCCTAAGCATTACCTGCACGTTCCTAACAAGCACCCCTACCTGACCCCTTCCCCCGAGTCTCCAGAGCCATGGTCAAGCCCCTCCCCTCACTGCGTTTCTGATTGGTCTGACTCCACCCCGAGTCCATCAGTCTCTGCCCCTGCCTCTTCCCATACCCAAATTCCTCACGCATCTGAAGCAAGTGGAAAGATGCAGGTGTTCGCGTGAGCAGAACTTCCCATAGCGTCTCTCTCTTTTTTAAATACGTCAGCCCGTTTCCAAAATTTTAATTGGATTAGGATTGACTTGGTGTTCGTTGACTGGACAGTCTGCCGGGTGTCGTCTGCAGAGAAAACAAGTAAAGGGAAAATTGTGTTGTCTTAAAAAGAAAAGACAATTTAATGAAGTAAGACGTTCTGTCACAGATAAACTTGTGTGTTGTTTTATTATTAAAAAAAAAAGTATATGAAGAAGAAAAAAACCACGTCTTTCATTTCAAAGACTTGGAGACACTTTTCCTGACACTAACAAACTTTTTAAAAAGTAGATTAAGAGAAAAGTTGAAGGAAAATTTTTTCTTACTTTTTTTTTTTTTAATTTATTATCTCAATGCATTCCTCTAAAACTGCCTTGTGGGTGTCCTCTCACTCTGTTTGTCTACACCTCTCCTGTTACGCCCCGTGTGTGTGAGGCTTGTGGATCGTTTCTTTCAACGTTTCCCACATCTACCGCTGAAGTGAGATGTATATTTCGAGTTACGGACAGAAAGAGCTGGACACGTCACCTCTTTTATGAGGTATTATTTATTTAGGCCAGTGTTACTCCACTAAATTGGCATTACAGATTACCTAGCCATGATTAAATTGTTTAAGTTAGTGATATATTTGAATTTGGTGAATCGACCTACAGTGAAACGATACATCCGTAGGAGTACTGTCTATCTATCTATCTATATCTATCTATCTATCTATGTGGGGCAATAATGTCGAAAGGCATTTCTGAAGCACTTCTAAGGCAGAGCGTGTAAGAATTAAATTGATAGCTGCTGTTGGGGGAATTTTGTCGCTTATAGTAAAATACGTCAGTTTTCAAGTATTAGTTTTAATAGAGCCGAGCTCACAAAAGGCCTGATTTCTCATTCCCTTCCATTAGCTTTTGTTCTGAGGTCACTTATAAACTCTCTGGCTGCCCTTTTTTTTAGTCTGTTTGGGTTTTTTCTTTGGGGTTGTATAAATTTATTTTGATGTTTTTTATTCTGTACCTTGGTTACCCTCGGACATCACGACGACATGATAAGCTGTGTATTTTATAGACTGCTGCTTCCTGTTGCTTCACGGTGACACTGCTAAGATATCACTGCCAACCAGAGCCCTTTATTTTTACACAAATAGAGCTCGACCAGAAGAACATTCTCCGATATCTTCTGACCTCTGGTCCTTTTCTTTATTTCTTTTTTTTTTTATAGGTTCTATTGGTTCATGTTTTTTTTTCTAATATGGTCTGCTCATTTTCATGACCGATATGTTGTGTTGTGTCATCTGAATTCTATGTGTGTGTATATCGGGGTGTGTAAAGGTCCAAAGAGGTGGCTAGTGGGCTGCTAGCGCTCTGTCACTCCTCAGGGAGGTGTTATATAGCATGCAGTGTAGTCTGCATCTCTAGCAGCCTCCACCTAACCGGCCTGGAGGACGGCGTCTGACTTGCGTGGCCTGAACGCGCCAGTGGAGCGAACGCTGCTATGTAGTGCTGCCCCTTGCTGTCAGCTGCAGGTACAGGCGCTTTTACTTCTCTGTAAAATCCCATCCCGAGCCGAACATTTCTGTTATTTCTGTTCTCACTGCATAAGGCTGTAATAGTTTTTTTTTTTAAGCCAAATCCGTATGCCTGTTTTATAAAATAAACAAATAAATAAATAAATAAATAAATAAATATAAAACACACACACAAAATGTGGGAAATTACATTTGCATTCATCCTTCCATTTCAAAGCAAGATTCACTTCAAGACATTTAATCTCAATTTTTATTTTTATTTTATTATTATTATTTTTTTTTTTTTTACAAAAGTGCTAACTTCAAATCTTTTTTTTAATACACTACCTTTCAGTCTTCCTCAGCGCTATGAACATTTTGAAATTCCAGCATTTTCTTTTGTACATACTGTTATCTCGTTTAGGTTTGTTTGTGTAAGAGAAGTCTAATGTTTCTAAAAAAATTATTATGTACTAAAAAACACAAAAAGTAAATGTACCTTCTATTAGCATTTTTTTTTCTTTTTTTTTTTTTTTTTTTGTTGTTGTTATTTTTATTTTTTTTTGAAACCGAGGATGTGACTGATTATATATTGGTCTCGCATTACTAGAACAGCCATAGATATTTTTCTGTGTTTATTATTAATTCCTATACTTGTTTAAAAGTAGTTTAAAAATCATTGTATATAAAAACTTTTTCACATTGTTTCTTTCTACAGGCATCAAGTTGTAAAATACGTTACTTCTAATAAAACAGTAGGGAACTACATTTCTGTCACTTGTCCTTTATTGTGTGTTTTCACAAAATGTGTTTTCACTCTCATAACATTGAGAACTTCACGTGAATAAAAAAAATCAACAATTATATTGATATTTAAATTTGCAGTCCTCATGCTTTTACTGTGAGCTTTAGGAAATGTTTAGAAACTTTTCAAAACTGGCCAGTAAATTAGCTGTAAAACTATAATAACAAAATAATGACTTTTACATTAGTATAAGAGGAATAAAACACATTAGAACACTGTAATATGTTAAAGCTTTCTAAATGATCTCTATTACACTGCTCTGTCACTAATCATTTGCCTTTAACAGTCAAAGAAAAGTCAAAAAAAAAGATTCCTTTAATATATTAAATACTTTCCTGTCAGAATCTCACACTACAGGGAAAGTTTCTTACTGGTCTCTGTGTCTTTTATCAACATTTTAATTATTGCTGACAAATACATACATGACATATTTCCATGCATTATTTCATTCATTCATTCATTTTCTACCGCTTATCCGAACTACCTCGGGTCACGGGGAGCCTGTGCCTATCTCAGGCGTCATCGGGCATCAAGGCAGGATACACCCTGGACGGAGTGCCAACCCATCACAGGGCACACACACACTCTCATTCACTCACGCAATCACACACTACGGACAATTTTCCAGAGATGCCAATCAACCTACCATGCATGTCTTTGGACCGTGGGAGGAAACCGGAGTACCCGGAGGAAACCCCTTGAGGCACGGGGAGAACATGCAAACTCCACACACACAAGGCAGAGGCGGGAATCGAACCCCCAACCCTGGAGGTGTGAGGCGAACGTGTGAGCTCAATATATTCAACATATATGTACTAACCAATATGTATTATACAGGTTTGCATGTAAATAAAAGACCAGACCTTTAAACCTTTTAAGTTCATCCTTGGCAAGACACACAGCCACAGCCAGTCCAATCCCAGAGGAACATCCTGTCTAGTTTCCATGATGCTCTCAATTATTTTCATTGACCACTTCCTGTCTCAGACAAAGTGCAATTCTGCAACTTCCTCCACTTTCATGTGTTTGAATTTCTGTGCATCTTCTAGACCTGCAAGAAGGGATCAGGATTAAACCAGATTCCTGCTTAATCTGTCATAATCGTCTTCTAAATATCTGGTATATTAGTATATAAATATTATATATTGCACTGCTACTAATATTTTCCTACAGAATACAGTAATCCTAATTATGCACAATTAATTTGACCTATAAATTCTTTTGCCCATAATTAAAACATGAATTTGATACTTTTATTGTGAATTCATCATTAAATAACCTTGTATATAATTTATAGCCAAATAATGTAAATATCCAAATTAAAAAAAATAATAATAATTTATTTACATAAAAAAATTAGATAAAACACTAATTAAATTATATATAGTAAAGTCTGTATTTCCCTGCGTGTGTCAGTGTCTTTAATGTTTTTTAAATTAATCCTGACGAATAAATAAAGCCCTTAAATATTTTATTTTTAATTTATACTTTATTGTCCTTTATTACTTTATTATTATCATTTAGTTCAACATGGGTTGCCAAATTATGTTTAAATCACCATTCAATATTATAACCTATTTAAATAAATATCTTACTTTATCTTAAACTCTTAAAATAATAATATTAATAACAATAAATCAATAAAAAATTATAATCAATAATACATTTTAAAACCATGGGTGAGTATATGTAGCAACATCAACATTATGTGTGTATGCTAAAAAAAAAAGTAACCAATCTGGCAACCGCGTTATAAAACATGGCGGTCTTGGACCTCGCATTCTGGGAAATGACGTTCTCAGGGATGAGCAGTGACGAACCGGAATAAAAAAAACACTCATTAATATTCAGAACACTATCTTAAAACAATTGTACACGCTTCTGGCAAAGTCACTAGTTCTTTTAGTAAAAAATTTTACTTTCTAAATCGTGCTAATTTTCCGACGTCCACACACAAAACTACATTACCCATAATGCAATTGAGAACACCGCGATGTAACCATGGAAACAGTTTGTGGCATTTACTGCTGGTGTTTTTTTTTTAACCATCATACCATGAATGAGTTTAATTAAGTATTTACATGCAGACAGTGTTTTGTAAATAACTGTATGCTATAATGAAAATAATTTATATAGAACTGTGTTTTATTAATATGTATTGTATCATGTTAAATATAAATGATATCAGTATGTCAGTGTATAATAGATAACAGTGTATAAAACTAAAATCATACTATATGTGTTTTATATTACTAATGCACAAATTATGAATAATAAACAATAATAAAACAGAGTTCACAAACTCGTTCACGAACTATGGATTTCTCTGAATGTTGATCTGAATGTAAGAAGCAGGTGTTTAATTCACTTCAGTTTGTATAGTGCATTTAACAATGGACAATGTCTCAAAGCAGCTTTACAGAACATTAGAAATATAGTACAAAAACTTTAATATTATACAAAAATTTATATTATCCATAAAGGAACAAGGGGTCACGGTGGCTTAGTGGTTAGCACGTTCGCCTCACACCTCCAGGGTCGGGGGTTCGATTCCCGCCTCCACCTTGTGTGTGTGGAGTTTGCATGTTCTCCCCGTGCCTCGGGGGTTTCCTCCGGGTAATCCGGTTTCCTCCCCCAGTCCAAAGACATGCATGGTAGGTTGATTGGCATCTCTGGAAAATTGTCCGTAGTGTGTGATTGCGTGAGTGAATGAGAGTGTGTGTGTGTGCCCTGCGATGGGTTGGCACTCCGTCCAGGGTGTATCCTGCCTTGATGCCCGATGACGCCTGAGATAGGCACAGGCTCCCCGTGACCCGAGGTAGTTCGGATAAGCGGTAGAAAATGAGTGAGAGTAAAGGAAAAAATGGTGATGGCTAGACGACTGTGTCAGAGCATCTCCAGAACATCAGGTCTTGTGGAGCATTCCCAATATGCAGTGCTTAGTGCTCCAAGGAAGGACAAGGTCAGGGTCATGGGAGCCCAAGGGTCATTGTTGTGGGTTATAGCAAAGGAAATATTATCTGGTGAGAAGAGCAAAATAAGCAAAATACAAAGGAGTCAAAACACACAGAGCATTACGGTTTGCTGTGCGGAGCAACATAGCTACAGCGTGGTCAAAGTGACACGCTGACATCCTGTACACCAGCAAATGCTCATATAATGGCACCAAAACTGGATCACGGAGCCGTAAAAGAAGGTGATCTGGTGTGACAATCACCATGTGGACAGCAGGATGTGATTCAGGATGAATCACTGACCTGGAGAAGACATGGCAATGATCTTCTGGGAAACTTTGACTCCTGGGATTCATGTGTATGTTACTTTGACATGTGCCACCATTCCATCATGTCAGTGTTCTCAATCTGATCAAGGATTTAATTCCAATCCGATACCAGATTCCACAGCACACGTTTAGAGGTTTTGTGGAGTACAATACCAAAAGGTCTCAGAGCAGCTTTGGTCGGGGGGGGGGAAAAAAGTCGACCTACACAATATTAGGCAAATGATTTTTAACGTGAATTGAAACATAATGTCTGTCGCCGCCTGCTGGTGGTTTCCTGTAACAGCAGCTATGAGAATGGAAACCGAAAGTGAAGTGAAGTGAAGAATAAGAGCAGGAAAAACAGGGCCGTGTGGAGGCTGTAACACTTCTGGACGAAACCTTTCTGCTGTTCCTGCTGTGAAGAGACTTTCACTGAGCTGAGGAAATGAGTCGACAATCAAGTGAAGAGCAAGTGGAGGTAAGAAATCTAAAAAATGCCTCAGACCCAGATTCTGTTTTGACAGTAAATGTACAGTATGTTGCCAGTGTAGGTGCAGCAGTCACACCCGCATTAACACACATCAACGTTAAACAAATGCAGAGACATGAACTTCCTTCATTACTGAAGTCTGTAAAAATCCCACAGCTCACAAATCAATGCCTGTAGGGTTTGTACTGACACACCACATCTACCTCAAGCTTATGGTAGTTAGTTTAATCCTCAGGGACACACACATCTACAGCATAGTCGTGTATAATAGATTGCTATGTGTTTTATTTATTTATTTGCTTATAGATTCATTTAACGTTTAAAATAAAATTGTGTTACCTTTCATTATATCTGGCAATCTCACATTACACAACACTCAGAAGTGTATATGAAGAACTATGAAGAAAACAAACTTGTTTTTTATCAAATTTGTAGTTTATGATGTTTGACAATAATAAAGAGAGACAGTAAAGATATTTGTGTTTGACGTAAACAGAAAGAAAAAGAAGTCTCCATACATTTGCTTTTAATTCATATTGGCATCCTCGGCTTTAAGCGTGATGGAAAGGGTCACTGTTACAAATAGAAAGCTGTTCATTTTCCACACTCTGCCCTGTAACGTATTAAAGCAGAACTCCCTGAAATCCTTTCAATGTTTTTGACATTATAAAGTTGTTTTTGAGCAAACATGAAGTCTGAGAACGCGACACGGTTTTTACAAAATGGGATGACGTTTAATCTAAAAACGTTCACCACAATATAAATCTTGGATGATGTTGAAGGTGGGGGCACGGTGGCTTAGTGGTTAGCACGTTCGCCTCACACCTCCAGGGTCGGGGGTTCGATTCCCGCCTCCGCCTTGTGTGTGTGGAGTTTGCATGTTCTCCCCGTGCCTCGGGTGTTTCCTCCGGGTACTCCGGTTTCCTCCCCCGGTCCAAAGACATGCATGGTAGGTTGATTGGCGTCTCTGGAAAATTGTCCGTAGTGTGTGATTGCGTGTGTGAATGAGAGTGTGTGTGTGCCTTGACGCCTGAGATAGGCACAGGCTCCCCGTGACCCGAGGTAGTTCGGATAAGCGGTAGAAGATGAATGAATGATGTTGAAGGTCACATCGACTACAAATGATTAAAGGTACAGTTTAATGTTGTCTATTTCTATAAACATATGACTTGTGTTTTTGTTCTGTTGATTCAGTTGGAAAAATGCGTCAGGCGACTGAGAGAGACGTTTCACGGAAAGATTCCGATCGACAAGGCAGCGGTGTTCATGCGCCGCTACGAGAACAACTACCGAATGGTAGCGAAGGTGATCATCCTGATGAAAGACCAAGGTAAAAGAGTACGTCTTTGTTCTGAACGCAACCCCTTCTGCTTCTCCTGAATCACTGATTCATCAGCATGATTTACTAAACCAACATTTCACTTCCCTTTCCCACAATCCATTCCACGCTTTTCTCCCTTTCTTTTACTGTCTCGTGTGCAGACCTGGACGATGATGACAGATGGTCGCTGAAAAACGATCCTATCGTAAAGGTAAGGTCTCGCTTCGTCAGCTTCCTGATTCCGAAACATCATTATGCAAAAAGCTTGTTTTGCATGACAACATACGTTTCCTGCTCACTGACAGAACGTGGTCGAGAAACTGCAGAATGAGGAAAAAGAACAGCAGGTAACGACAGCATGCTGATTGTTTAAAACCGTCGCTTCTGGGTTTCATTCCAAAGCCTGAGATTTGAGCATCACGTTGTATGTTGCAGGAGAAAAGAAAAGACAGACAACCAGGAGCCAGTAACGAACCTAGGAGCTCTAAACAAGTAGGTGAAACTCAGGAAGTCTAATCTCGCTCCTGCAGTGTTAGCAGATTAATTTAATGGTTATTTTCTCAGAAAAATTTTAAACCAAAGAAAAATTTAAACCAAAGCTCAGCATAAAAGAACACAACCTTTATTTCTCTTCTTCGCACATGAAAGTGAAAGCACCTGTTCTCATCAAACAGTTCAAGCCCCGATACAAACGTTTAACTTACTATTAAAGGACAGTTTCAAGCCTTGCGTTTCAGTTGCAGTGAATCTTAGGGGTGCACAAACTTTTTCTATTTGCACACACACAAGTCTCAGGCTTTGGATGACAGTGTGAACAAACAGGGTAAAGGGAGTCTGCTTTTTTAATCTCTCTCTCTCTCTCTCTCTCTCTCTCTCTCTTTCTTTCTCTCAATAAATCAATCCATCAATCTCAAAATCCTTTTAATGCACTGGAACATTTGCTGCCAAAAAATCCCACAATGCACCATGAAAACCAGGGATCTTATTTTTTGAAGCCTCTCAGTGTCGGCAAACCGAACTCTCACCATCTTTGTCTACAAATAAGTAGCTTGTTCTCGTTGTGGCTCTCAACTGATTACTTGAGTCTAATGACTTTAAAGTATTTAATGAATTGTTTATACGAACCTGCACGGGGTACCGTGAGAGAAACTAATGTGATTACGAACATATTTCAATTCAAATCTTTATTTGTCCCCCAGTGGGGCAAGTCATTGGTCAATTCATTCATTTCTACGATGTATAAAACGTAAATATTTTATATATGTACACGAATTTGTAGTGATCAGAAATTGAGTCACCAGTGTGTAGTGTCCCAGTGTGTAGTGTCTCAGTGTGTAGTGTCTCAGTGTGTAGTGTCCCAGTGTGTAGTGTCTCAGTGAGTAGTGTCCCAGTGTGTAGTGTCTCAGTGTGTAGTGTCCCAGTGTGTAGTGTCTCAGTGTGTAGTGTCTCAGTGTGTAGTGAGCCAGTGTGTAGTGTCCCAGTGTGTAGTGTCTCAGTGTGTAGTGTCCCAGTGTGTAGTGTCTCAGTGTGTAGTGTCTCAGTGTGTAGTGAGCCAGTGTGTAGTGTCCCAGTGTGTAGTGTCTCAGTGTGTAGTGTCCCAGTGTGTAGTGTCTCAGTGTGTAGTGTCTCAGTGTGTAGTGAGCCAGTGTGTAGTGTCTCAGTGTGTAGTGTCTCAGTGTGTAGTGAGCCAGTGTGTAGTGAGCCAGTGTGTAGTGTCTCAGTGTGTAGTGTCTCAGTGTGTAGTGTCTCAGTGTGTAGTGTCTCAGTGTGTAGTGAGCCAGTGTGTAGTGTCTCAGTGTGTAGTGTCTCAGTGTGTAGTGTCTCAGTGTGTAGTGAGCCAGTGTGTAGTGAGCCAGTGTGTAGTGTCTCAGTGTGTAGTGTCTCAGTGTGTAGTGAGCCAGTGTGTAGTGTCTCAGTGTGTAGTGTCTCAATGTGTAGTGTCTCAGTGTGTAGTGAGCCAGTGTGTAGTGTCTCAGTGTGTAGTGTCTCAGTGTGTAGTGTCTCAGTGTGTAGTGTCTCAGTGTGTAGTGTCTCAGTGTGTAGTGTCTCAGTGTGTAGTGTCTCAGTGTGTAGTGTCTCAGTGTGTAGTGTCTCAGTGTGTAGTGAGCCAGTGTGTAGTGTCTCAGTGTGTAGTGTCTCAGTGTGTAGTGTCTCAGTGTGTAGTGAGCCAGTGTGTAGTGTCTCAGTGTGTAGTGTCTCAGTGTGTAGTGTCTCAGTGTGTAGTGTCTCAGTGTGTAGTGTCTCAGTGTGTAGTGTCTCAGTGTGTAGTGTCTCAGTGTGTAGTGAGCCAGTGTGTAGTGTCTCAGTGTGTAGTGTCTCAGTGTGTAGTGAGCCAGTGTGTAGTGTCTCAGTGTGTAGTGTCTCAGTGTGTAGTGTCTCAGTGTGTAGTGTCTCAGTGTGTAGTGTCCCAGTGTGTAGTGTCTCAGTGTGTAGTGTCTCAGTATGTAGTGAGCCAGTGTGTAGTGTCTCAGTGTGTAGTGAGCCAGTGTGTAGTGTCTCAGTGTGTAGTGAGCCAGTGTGTAGTGTCCCAGTGAGTAGTGTCCCAGTGTGTAGTGTCTCAGTGTGTAGTGAGCCAGTGTGTAGTGTCTCAGTGTGTAGTGAGCCAGTGTGTAGTGTCTCAGTGTGTAGTGTCTGAGTGTGTAGTGTCTCAGTTTGTAGTGTCCCAGTGTGTAGTGTCCCAGTGTGTAGTGTCTCAGTGTGTAGTGTCCCAGTGTGTAGTGTCTCAGTGTGTAGTGAGCCAGTGTGTAGTGTCTCAGTGTGTAGTGTCTCAGTGTGTAGTGAGCCAGTGTGTAGTGTCTCAGTGTGTAGTGTCTCAGTGTGTAGTGTCTCAGTGTGTAGTGTCCCAGTGTGTAGTGTCTCAGTGTGTAGTGTCTCAGTATGTAGTGAGCCAGTGTGTAGTGTCTCAGTGTGTAGTGTCTCAGTGTGTAGTGTCTCAGTGTGTAGTGTCCCAGTGTGTAGTGTCTCAGTGTGTAGTGTCTCAGTGTGTAGTGTCCCAGTGTGTAGTGTCTCAGTGTGTAGTGTCTCAGTATGTAGTGAGCCAGTGTGTAGTGTCTCAGTGTGTAGTGTCCCAGTGTGTAGTGTCTCAGTGTGTAGTGTCCCAGTGTGTAGTGTCTCAGTGTGTAGTGTCCCAGTGTGTAGTGTCTCAGTGTGTAGTGTCTCAGTGTGTAGTGTCTCAGTGTGTAGTGTCCCAGTGTGTAGTGTCTCAGTGTGTAGTGTCTCAGTGTGTAGTGTCACAGTGTCTCCGGAGCCAGAATCCTTACCTCGTGTACATGATATACTGATTCACTAAGTAGGGAGTTAGAGAGCTGATTGAGACACAGCCTAAGACCAAAACTAAGGTTTTAACTGCTAAACCCAGACTCGTGTTAGCTTATATTTAAGAAGGCATCGACATTTAAGTTGACAATAAAGTTTACTAATGACTTTTCTTAATTTTCATAAATTATCTTGTTGTTTTAGAATGTAATTAAATTCTTGGTATAAAAGAGCATTTTGTTTCCACCAATGTTCATTTATTTTTGAGTGGGATGTGGTAGCCTAGTGGTTAAGGTGTTGGCTACCAATCGGAAGGTTGTGAGTTCGATTCCTACGTCCACCAAACTACCAATGCTTGGCCCCTGAGCAAGGCCCTTAACCCTCAATTGCTCAGTTGTATCAAAATGAGATAAAAATGTAAGTCGCTCTGGATAAGGGTGTCTGATAAATGCTAGGAATGTAAATGTAAATTTTAAGATCCCTTCGTACTTCCTAAACAGGATTCCAGAGCTGATTTCAGGGCAGAAAAATGTAAACAGAAGTCTAAGTGTGCTTTGACACATGCGGTGTTTAGTCCATTTAAATAGAACCTTTGAGAGTTTTCTCGCTCGGTGTGGCTCTTTAGTCGTGTACAAACATAGCGATCGGACACCGGTGCGGACCGAGAAGCCTGAGCGAGGTGGCGTCGGACTGCTTTCTCACAACAACAGCTTGCAACAACAAAGTGATTTGACTCTGAATCAACTCGATTGCAGGAAGTGAACCAAACATCCTGTGTGCATTGGCTTGCAACATTTCTGTGAGCTGGCTTAGCTCTGTAGACATGTCGTGCGCACTGGATAATGACAACAGAAATCCTGAATGTAGTCTACATGACATTTGAAACCTCTGGATATTATTATGCTGGGGTGAACTTTCCATACCTCTAAACACACACACACATGGTTTATTTACCCTTTTCTCACTTTATCTCTGCCCTACATGCTAAACAAACAATTTTTTTTTTTTTTTTTTTTTTTTTTACTTTTTGGTTTGTTAAATTATGTGAAACCAACCACAAGCCTCGAAAATCAAATAATCGCCATAGATCTAGAAACAGATTTTTCCAAAACTTCAGACTGCCCCTTTAAATTATTAAAAACAACAGTAATGGATCCTTTGTGCTGATGTGTGCTCTCTCTGCTCTGTGTCTCGGTGTAGCCTAAAGCAAACAAAGAGCCTCAGGAGGACAAAGACATACAGGTCAGTTACCTAACGTCCCCCCCCACCCGCCTCTCTCTCTCTCTCTCTCTCTCTCTTTTGTTCCTGTTTTGGTAACATGCAGGTCAATTAGGGTGTGTAGGTTAGAGGCTCAGTGATTTGCTGTGAATCCAGTCTGACTTTTACACAAGACACATTTTATAAGGAAGTGAAACTCTCTCTCTCTCTCTCTCTCTCTCTCTCTCTCTCTCTCTCTCTCTCTCTTTCTCTCTTTGTCTCTCTCTCTCTCTCTCTCTATTTCCCTCTTTGTCTCTCTCTCTCTCTCTCTCTCTCTCTCTCTTTGTCTCTCTCTCTCTCTCTCTCTCTCTATTTCCCTCTTTGTCTCTCTCTCTCTCTCTCTCTCTCTCTCTCTCTCTTTGTCTCCTTCTCTCTCTCTCTCTCTCTCTCTCTTTCTCTGTCTCCTTCTCTCTCTCTCTCTCTCTCTTTGTCTCTCTCCTTCTCTCTCTCTCTCTCTCTCTCTTTGTCTCCTTCTCTCTCTCTCTCTCTCTCTCTCTTTCTCTGTCTCCTTCTCTCTCTCTCTCTCTCTCTCTCTCTCTCTCTCTCTCTCTCTCTCTCTCTCTCTCTCTCTCTCTCTCTCTCTCTCTCTCTCTCTCTTTCTCTTTGTCTCTCTCTCTCTCTCTCTCTCTCTCTCTCTCTCTCTCTCTCTCTCTCTCTCTCTCTCTCTCTCTCTCTCTCTCTCTCTCTCTCTCTCTCTCTCCCTCCCTCCCTCCCTCTCTCTCTCTGCCTACTGGTTGATTGTGTAACAACATTAGGGGATGTTGTTTAATTGTTTGAACTTATTTGTGTTGTGTTACACTTATTATATGTGTATCTAGGAACTTGGGAAGCAACTTAAACTTCTGCCTCTAACAGAGAAGAACAAGCGCATGTTCGATCTTGCACAGCAGAACCAAATGCCCTCCGCCGAGCACCAGTTCGCCTGCGAATTGTGCGACAAGAGCTGGTGGAGACGAGTCCCTGAGAGAAAGATGGTAAAATAATTCTTTAATCAAGTAAACATGCAATCGTTTGTTTAAACAAATCCTCTTCTTAACACTCCTCTGAGTGAAACTCAACTTACAGCAGAAAATGAAGAAAATCATACATAAATTTTCATTAAAAAAAAGTAAACATACAAAAAAATATGTACAAAAGAAAGACACATCTGGAATCACAGTCTAGTTTGAGCTATTAATGGGAGATACTTTTATTCAAGGAAGCAAGTTTAACATTAACTGAGGCTAATGAACAGATCCTAATCACTTAAATGTTAGCTAGCATGAATAAACCGAGCGGATAACTAGCTGATTCTAATAGCCAGCTGTCACAATCAGGGCACAAAACTGTTATTAAGGTCCACAGTCTAGTTCAGGCTATTTGTAGCTAACACTACACAACCTACATAAGTATTTGTCCCCTCTTTTCTTTTTTATTTATTATGTTATGCTTACAACCCAGTAATGGATTTATTAGGGATTATATGTCTTGCATCTGGACAATACAGTCTATAATAAAATGATGATTAAAAAACACACATAAATAGTGCAAAATCTATTTACAAGTCAATTTTTGCTTATTAGCACATTTTTACAGTAGCTCAGTGTACGGTCTGGATTTATTGTTCTAGTCGCCCCTCTAGTGGAGTCACACAGACTTGCTCTTTTTCTAAACTTATGGTCTATTTGCTGGGCCGGATTACAATCTGTCTGTATACATGTATTTATTAGGGATGTACCGATACCACTTTTTCTCTTCTGATCCGAATCCGATACCAGCGTTTGCCAGTATCGGCCGATACCTATCTGATATCTGTGTTCTTTTCTACCTTTAAAACTAAAGAATGTATAGTTCATTCATTCATTCATCTTCTACCGCTTATCCGAACTACCTCGGGTCACGGGGTAGTTCTAAGGTGTCATTGGGCATCAAGGCAGGATACACCCTGGACGGAGTGCCAACCCATCACAGGGCGCACACACACACACACACACACTCATTCACTCACGCAATCACACACTAGGGACAATTTTCCAGAGATGCCAATCAACCTACCATGCATGTCTTTGGACCGGGGGAGGAAACCGGAGTACCCGGAGGAAACCCCCGAGGCACGGGGAGAACATGCAAACTCCACACACACAAGGTGGAGGAGGGAATCGAACCCCCAACCCTGGAGGTGTGAGGCGAAGGTGCTAACCACTAAGCCACCGTGCCCCCCCAGAATGTATAGTTATTAAGATTTATTTGTTTCTGGTAAAGAAATACAAAAAATCCTCATTACTGTATGAAAAATGAAAACACAAGAAACCTTAAAAAATATTAATGCAGTAGCAAACAGTACTTTTAACAGTTAGTGGTATAACAATCTAAACCATATATACCGCAATTATTAAATTAAATAATTTTCTGAAGAAAAGGCAATATTTTAAAGTGAATCTTAAATTAGAACTCTTGAAACACAATGCAAAATGTATTAAACAGTAAACCTTGCACCCAAATGAGCGACATGTTTAACGCGCTGAGGTAAATGAAAAGGGCGCCTGCTAAACTTGTCTGTCTGTCGCAGGCGGTTGTGCAACATATTTCCTATAAAATTTATTATATTTATTTTCATTAATACAATTTAATATATAAGTGTATTTTTCTTCTAAGTTTAAGCAATAGTTTATGATGTTTGCTGTTCATTAATCAACCACCACGGGCATGGGTGTCGGAAATGAATAAAAAGTGGGCGTGTCCTGTCCCACCCACATATAATGGTTCCGTCGCCCATGGATTTCAGGAAGCAGGAGCGTGGTCAATGCTGTAGGTAAAACGCGGAATGGAGTTTAATTTAATAGGACATTTCTCAAGCAGAATGGATTTGACTGGCGGCGCTCTGAAAAGTAATAAAAAAAGACATTATGCGCTGAATAGAGACAGTAAAAGTGGGTGGGTCCAATATTATGGGTCTTAAAAAGTGGGTGGGTCCTGTCCCACCCACATATAATGGTTCCAATGCCCATGACCACGGGTATCGGATTAGGATCGGTTACACACCACCGATACCCGATCCACTCAAAATGCTTGGATCGGCGTCGATTCCGATCCGAAATATCGGATCGGTACATCCCTAGTATTTATTTGACAAAGCTCCTGCAAATTACAGAATTGATATATTCATCATTTTGTGTAGTTTATTATATTGACAGAATGTTTGATTTTAACACAAATATTTAGGAGAGCACAAGTTTGTCACAAATCCAAGGGAGCAAAATTTTCTAAGCTGTCTGTGTTCTCACGCTTGTGTCTGTCGCTGCCTCTATTTGAAAAGATCGAGTTCAGCTGATTTTACATGTTTGTGATACACGTTGTTCTGATGCAAGCAGTTCTTTGTTTTATATTTAGATGTAAATACCAGGAAATGCTAAACTCTCGTCTCATTGCCATCTCTCGATCTCAAACCCAGATAACTTTGTTGCACAACCAAATGAACTGGCCTTGCTGTTCTAAAAGTTTCAGAGGAAACCGTTAGGTCTTGTTCTCGCTGAATCTCACAGGAATTTAGATTTAGATGGTAAAACTTTAATTTAATGAAGACGATGATTGACAGGTATACTAATGCTTATTTACTAAATTAATCATTTTAGATATATTTGGTATTTGGAAGTTTGGATTGTTCTCATGCTCACCTTCCTATCTATGTTGTAAACAGTTTTTTTTAAGTTTATATTTTATGTTCATTTACAACAACGTTTCTTTTTTTCGTTAAACCATCGAGTAAATTATTTTTAACAACGTACAAAGGAAGTCCTACGTTTTCTTTGGCATTGGAACAAATGGTTGTCACCAAAGTAAAAAATGTAGAAATGTTTCTTTATACAAATTACAGAAATTATACAAATTATACAGGAAATACAGTACTAAAGTAATTATTGTGTGTTATTATGCATGAACATATAAATAAATAATTACCTCCTCGATAGGGGCAGGACTATGACTCGTCGCCATGGAGTTCTTCAGATACTTCCAATAGTGTTTATATTCTAATAAATAGAAATAATTGAATAATAATAGCAGACAGGGATATAATAATATTAATCCAGCAGTAAAGAAACATGGATGAGATCATCATACGTGTGCGTTTCCCTTCTTTTTCTCTTCTCTGTTGATTTCCATTCCCCAGCTGTTGTTAAAGCTTCTGTGGTCTGATGTCTAGTATCACTAGAAACATTGAGTGTGATCTCTGATCCTTTTCAGGTGTCTCGGTGTCAGTTGTGCAAACAGAAATTTGAACCTGTGCCACCAAACAAAAGGTGGGGCATCGCGGACTTCACGTGCCTGAACTGCAGTCGATCCTTCAAGTAAGTAAAAGCATCAGAACAGAAGAAGTCTTCCCTGTTGTCTCCTGTCTTAAAGGACGTTCCTGTACTTTATTAATCCAAGCTTTTAGGAACAACAATAATTTTGGGGAAAAAAGCAAAACTGGTAATGAGTGTAAACAGACACAAAAAAAACAACTAATGTTTAGAACTGTTACACTGCAAAAAGGCATAAAATATTACGAATACACACACACACACACACACACACACACACACACACACACACACACATATACATATATACATATATACATATATATATATATATATATATATATATATATATATATATATATATATATACATTGCTCAGTGTAAATGTAAATGAGTACATTTAATATAACATCTGTTTAAATTATAACATGAAAGAAGGGTTAATAATATAACTTAGAGAACAAAATTTTCAGTTTTACTCAAATTAGGGCGATACAAAAATGAGTACACCCCACCGAAAGTCTCTAGAGCAAAGCTAAATTTTAGACTACAAATGTCTAATTTAACAAGAATTCAGCCGCAGGTGAGTCTAATTATTCATTACACAAGTGTCCAGCAGACAGTTGACTATAAAAATAAGAAAACCCCTTCCCATTTCATACTGTCAGTAATGGCACCACATGGAATTGCATCTTGCACTAGCCTGCTACCAGCTGCTTGACTTTAAATGCCTCCTGTTGCACATGTACAATATCAAGGGAGGCACTGTATAGTCCACATATTTATATTTATTTCTTGAGTGTATTGTTTGTACTGATGGCATAGTCCGTACCTGCCCCCTGCTTCGTTGTTGTTTTATGTTTTATGTCTGTATGTATGTTGCACTGTTGACCTGTGAGACACTACATCTCGTTCCACTGCATGTCTCAACATGTAGCAAAATGACAATAAAGCTAACTTGAACTTGAACTTGATGGAATAGAAATGTCACAAGACCTGAGAAAGAAAATAATTTCATTACACCAGAAAGGTTAAGGCTATAAGAGGATCAAGCAAAGATTTACCAATCTGACAGAATACTGTACAAAAATTAAAAAAAAAAAGATGAAACTGCAACCATCTCACAGAGACGTCCAGGTTGTCTAGGAGCATCTTCTGATGAGAAGGGTTAAAGAAAATCGGCATGCAAGTTTACAGCAGTTATATAATGGAGTAGAAAGCCAAACGGCGTACACTGCAGAGGAATGGCATGCATGAGTATCGTCCACAAAGAAGCCTCTCCTATAGCTCAGGCACAAAATAGCCCGCCTAGAGTTGGCCAGCCAAACAAGGACAAACAGACCCTGACAAAGATGAAGACTACCGGGACTCTACACTCTGGAGTGATGAGACCAAGATAAATGTATTTGAAACTTGGCTTCAAAACCGTATGGTGTCACAAATGTCAGGAGTTCAAAGAAAAATGCATGGTGCCTACAGAGAAACATGGTGGTGGGAATGTCCTTATGTGGGGCTGCATGAGTGCTGCTGGTGTCAGGGAGCTGCATTTCATTGACGGCATCAGGGATTCACAGATGTACTGCTCTATACTGAAAGAGAAGATGCTACCATCACTCTGTGCTGATGATAAAATGATAATAATCCTAAACACACATCTAAGGCCACTGTTGGATTTCTGAAGAAGAAGAACAGTGTGAAAGTGATTAAGTGGCCAAGTATGTCTCCTGATCTGATCCCAATCGAACACCAATGGGGAATTCATCACTCTCCATCCAGCAGAAGCTCTCTAAAAGGGGTAATTCTTAAAGAATGGAAAAAGATAGATGGTGCAAAATGTCTCCAACTTTTTAATTCCATGCCTAGAAGACTTGGTGCTGTCATTTTTGCATCATCCTATTTTGAGTAAAACTGAAAAATGTGTTATATTAAAATGTATATTATTAACCTTACTTTCATGTTATAAGTTAAACAGATGTTATATAAAACATTGTCTTGTCAACATTTTGGAAATTGTTTTTGTGTTTACACAATTGAGATATTGTGTAAAATTGTACTTTTTAAAGGGGGTGTACTCATTTACGCTGAGCAATGTGTATCTAGTATTTCTGATTACAACAAACCAAATATAAGATTATTAAAAGCTTTTTCTAGATTTCTAGATATTAAAAGCTTGTACTAGTTCCAAGCTTCAAATACAATTGACCATTTTGCTAACTGTAAGCATTTATTTCTTTATTTATTTATAATGAAGAAGCAAATTAATCTGCTAATAGTGCAAGAAATGTTAGTTTTAGTTTTGATCTGTCTTTTGCCTTGCAGAATTAAGAATACACTATATTAATAATATTAGTAGTGTATTTCCAAATCTCACAGTCACTGCATTTAGTAATCGTTTATAATCTTTTATTCAAGCGACTTTTTATCCTCACTAATGAATATTATGCTACATTTTCAATACAATATATATATATATATGTATGTATATTTATGTATATATATATATATATATATATATGTATATATATATATATATATATATATGTATGTATATTTATGTATGTATGTACAGTATGTATGTATATGTATGTATGTATGTATGTATATGTATTTATCCCCAATGAGCAAGTCTGAGGTGACTCAGGCAGCAGTGGTAAGGAAAAACTCCCTTAGATGGTAAAGGAAGAAACCTTGAGAGGAACCAGACTCAAAGGGGAAGCTCATCCTCATATGGGTGACACTAGATGGTGTGATTACAAATATACAGTCAGACAAATGTTGTATTGGTGTAGGGATCACATGGAGTTCAGATCTCCTCTATATCTCGTACATGTGTGAAAATCTAATGGATAGAAATTAAATTGAGAAAAGGAAACATTCCCTTTTTTGTTTTTTTGTTTGTTTGTTGTTTGTTTTTTTTTTGCTTGAGGCTGATGGTTTATCTTTTTTTCTGCAAGGAGTTTCGGTCGAATGGACCTGGGATCTCCGTGTTATAACTGCCGATTCATCGTTATGCCGACACGCATCCTGCCTCCACGCAAATACTTGAGGAACATTGGGCAGAGGAAAAGACATCAGCACAGCTGCCTGGCAGAGGACTGCTACAACAGACAGGGTAACATTGGTACAACAGACAGGGTAACACTGCTACAACAGACAGGGTAACATTGGTACAACAGACAGGGTAACACTGCTACAACAGACAGGGTAACACTGCTACAACAGACAGGGTAACACTGCTACAACAGACAGGGTAACACTGCTACAACAGACAGGGTAACACTGCTACAACAGACAGGGTAACACTGCTACAACAGACAGGGTAACACTGCTACAACAGACAGGGTAACACTGCTACAACAGACAGGGTAACACTGCTACAACAGACAGGGTAACACTGGTTCAACAGACAGGGTAACACTGCTACAACAGACAGGGTAACACTGCTACAACAGACAGGGTAACACTGCTACAACAGACAGGGTAACACTGCTACAACAGACAGGGTAACACTGGTACAACAGACAGGGTAACATTGGTACAACAGACAGGGTAACATTGGTACAACAGACAGGGTAACATTGGTACAACAGACAGGGTAACACTGGTACAACAGACAGGGTAACACTGGTACAACAGACAGGGTAACACTGCTACAACAGACAGGGTAACACTGCTACAACAGACAGGGTAACACTGCTGTAACAGACAGGGTAACACTGCTACAACAGACAGGGTAACACTGCTACAACAGACAGGGTAACACTGCTATAACAGACAGGGTAACACTGCTACAACAGACAGGGTAACACTGCTACAACAGACAGGGTAACACTGCTACAACAGACAGGGTAACACTGCTACAACAGACAGGGTAACACTGCTACAACAGACAGGGTAACACTGCTACAACAGACAGGGTAACACTGCTACAACAGACAGGGTAACACTGCTACAACAGACAGGGTAACACTGGTACAACAGACAGGGTAACACTGGTACAACAGACAGGGTAACACTGCTACAACAGACAGGGTAACACTGCTACAACAGACAGGGTAACATTGGTACAACAGACAGGGTAACACTGCTACAACAGACAGGGTAACACTGCTACAACAGACAGGGTAACACTGCTACAACAGACAGGGTAACATTGGTACAACAGACATGGTAACATTGGTACAACAGACAGGGTAACATTGGTACAACAGACAGGGTAACATTGGTACAACAGACAGGGTAACACTGGTACAACAGACAGGGTAACACTGCTACAACAGACAGGGTAACACTGCTACAACAGACAGGGTAACATTGGTACAACAGACAGGGTAACACTGCTACAACAGACAGGGTAACACTGCTACAACAGACAGGGTAACACTGCTACAACAGACAGGGCAACATTGGTACAACAGACAGGGTAACACTGGTACAACAGACAGGGTAACACTGCTACAACAGACAGGGTAACATTGGTACAACAGACAGGGTAACATTGGTACAACAGACAGGGTAACACTGGTACAACAGACAGGGTAACACTGCTACAACAGACAGGGTAACACTGCTATAACAGACAGGGTAACACTGCTGTAACAGACAGGGTAACACTGGTACAACAGACAGGATAACACTGCTATAACAGACAGGGTAACACTGCTATAACAGTCAGGGTAACACTGGTACAACAGACAGGGTAACACTGCTGTGACAGACAGGGTAACACTGCTATAACAGACAGGGTAACACTGCTACAACATACAGGGTAACACTGCTACAACAGACAGGGTAACATTGCTGTAACAGACAGGGTAACATTGCTGTAACAGACAGGGTAACATTGCTGTAACAGACAGGGTAACATTGCTACAACAGACAGGGTAACACTGCTGTAACAGACAGGGTAACACTGCTATAACAGACAGGGTAACACTGCTACAACATACAGGGTAACACTGCTACAACAGACAGGTTAACACTGCTACAACAGACAGGGTTACACCGCTACAACAGACAGGATAACACTGGTACAACAGACAGGGTAACATTGCTGTAACAGACAGGGTAACATTGCTGTAACAGACAGGGTAACATTGCTGTAACAGACAGGGTAACATTGCTACAACAGACAGGGTAACATTGCTACAACAGACAGGGTAACATTGCTACAACAGACAGGGTAACACTGCTGTGACAGACAGGGTAACACTGCTATAACAGACATGGTAACACTGGTTCAACAGACAGGGTAACACTGCTGTAACAGACAGGGTAACATTGCTGTAACAGACAGGGTAACATTGCTACAACAGACAGGGTAACACTGCTGTAACAGACAGGGTAACACTGCTACAACAGACAGGGTAACACTGCTACAACAGACAGGGTAACTTTGCTGTAACAGACAGGGTAACACTGCTATAACACACAGTACCACTGCTCTACACTAGGTGTCAGTAACACACCTGCTTTAGTGTTTAGTGTGACCTACTCAATTCAATTTTATTTGCATTTTTAAAGGATATTGTCAGAAAGCAGCTTTACATAAATATATTAATTCAGAATATAAACTATACATTTTAAATTAGAATTTTCCCTAATGATCACGTCAGAAGTGATGGCGGTGAGGAAAAACCAGACAATGAGACAATATAAGGAAGAAACCTTGAGAGGAACCAGACTCCAAAAGGAGCCTCATCCTCATCTGTGTGGCACAAGATTATAACCGATTATAAATCATTCTCTTCTATAACTGTGGAATCAAAATTTGCCATTGAGTAACCAGAACATTCGTTCCAGTTTTAACATAAAATCTGTCTTTTTGAAGTTCAAGAAGATCAGCTGTTCACTGATGGAGATTTGAGTGCAGTTCCTGCAGAAACTTAAAAATTTGTCAAAAGCACTTTACAAATACAAATGAATTGATTTGGTCCTGCTAACATTAAATGGTGTTTTAAATGCTTTCAACATCTGGTTTCTGTTTTCCACAGAGCCTTACGTTCCTGGTACTGAGTGTGTGCACCCGGTCAGCAGGAAGAAGAACGGTAAGCCACAGGTGGTGAACCCCAGCCATCTCCATATCAGCAGTGGCTCCACGGTGAACACATGTCTGAGTCAGGGCAGCCTGCTAGAGGATTTGTTTGACATCATAATGGATGACATCCGCGAGGAGGACGAGAGCGACAATAATTCGGACAGTAGCACCAGCAGCTAAAGGAAATGCCAATATGTGCATCGACAGATCATCATCATCCTTGTCCTCCAAGCACTGTTCCAAAGCACTGAGCTTTGTTCATTAAAAAATATCATAACATACATAAATGTGAAAGGTGGTGCAGTGCAAAAAGATTTGTTTTAGAGAAGCAGCGCCTTCTCTAGCGTTTTCAGGAATTTTAAAGATATAGCAAGTTATTTTAGCGCTGAAGGTTTGTGTTATACTTTGCTATAATTACAAAATTGCTTGAACGACACGTGATCTTTTTTCTTAATTTTTTTTGCCTGACACGGAATAAGGTCATGTTGTATGTCAGGAAATATTATTTATTTCTAGAGTCATTCGATAATCCATCCATATGCTTGTCGATCAAGGTTTCCATATGCTTGTCGATCCAGTTTAGCTGAAGAAATATTCGTGTGCCTTGCCAAAAAAAGTGCACTTACTTAATCATGGCTCAAATAAACTAAAATTACAACTGTACTAGTTAGTAAAGTGATTAGTAGATGATGAAGAATTTTGGTATATGCAGCCATATGCTTTTTAATCTTCAATCACTTCCTGCTTTTGTATGTTTGAGCTCAAAAAGTGTGGCAATCATTTGGGTCTTTAACATATACTTCAAGTAAATAACACTGTTTAGAAAAAAGTTGAAGATACTATATATAAATATACATCGAAGGGTTTAAACATTTTATACAATGAAGGGTCCAAATTTCTAGAAGAAAAAATAATGAAGGCCACAAGCTTTATTTTGTTTTATTATGAATTTATTCTTATTAACCAATAAATGTATTGCTACAGTTTATCTCTCGAACTCTATTTGTTTTTGTAAGTTGTTGTTTATTTAAATTCTATACCAGATGAAGCACAGAATAGACTTTGAGTTGTGATTTCAGATTGAAGAGCGCGGAAACGACAGGATGTGGCATGCACCCTTTAAAAAAAACAAGTTTTTTTTTTCCTGGACTAAAAGGATTAATGTGGGGGGCACAGTGGTTTAGTGGTTAGCACGTTGGCCTCACACCTCCAGGGTTGGGGGTTCGATTCCCGCCTCCGCCTTGTGTGTGTGGAGTTTGCATGTTCTCCCCGTGCCTTGGGGGTTTCCTCCGGGTACTCCGGTTTCCTCCCCCGGTCCAAAGACATGCATGGTAGGTTGATTGGCATCTCTGGAAAATTGTCTGTAGTGTGTGATTGCGTGAGTGAATGAGAGTGTGTGTGTGTGCCATGCGATGGGTTGGCACTCTGTCCAGGGTGTATCCTGCCTTGCTGCCCGATGACGCCTGAGATAGGCACAGGCTCTCCGTGACCCGAGAAGTCGGATAAGCGGTAGAAAATGAATGAATGAAAAGGGTTAATGTGTTATGTCAGCTGGTGAATGGCTCATGCAGGTGGTTAGAAATGCTGGTCGGACAAAATCTATCCCTTTTCTCCCTTAACACCTTATGTTTTTACTCTAAGGGAGATAGTTAGAAACCAGACATGTTTTCTCATATTAGGGTGTAAAATACATCACTTTAAAACTGCACTTATACTGAAAGCACTGCTCATACAACAGCTCCATAGTAAAGCCAACCCTAAAGATTGCATTACTACACCAGCATGTTCTTGCTGAGCTCATCACATTGTGACATTATGTGATAAGCCTGAGATCATCTCTATAGCAGGAACTGTGGAAGATAATGCAGCAGTGTGACAAAAACAAACCCATCGGTAGAACACGTCAATCTGGCTTGAGCTTACTTATAAAAATAGGAAAAACATGGAACGTCTTTGCTTTTGTTGGAACTGTCCTGGTATTTCAGAATTTTGTAAATATTTGTAAAAATTAGAAATGACTGGGGAAGACTACGACCTTGGTTTATGCTTCTGCCTTCTGTGTGAGATGTTTAATCTTTTTCCTCAGCTCATGTCGTTGGATTGACAGCAGTTTTATTGTGACTGGGATCGTGACTTTGTTAGGTTTGGATGTTGATATTGGGATATTATTAACGTTGGTATTGCCATCTTATCCCAGTAAGGATAGGAGGCTTGTGTTTGCTGGGATTACTCTATTGCCTATGTTGTTTGGGATTCGTCTTTTCATTGACATTGGATTCTTCGTTTTTTTGGATTTGAATTTTCATTCATTCATTCATCTTCTACTGCTTATCCGAACTACCTCGGGTCACGGGGAGCCTGTGCCTATCTCAGGCGTCATCTTGCATCAAGGCAGGATACACCCTGGACGGAGTGCCAACCCATCACAGGGCACACACACACACACACACACACACACACTCTCATTCACTCACGCAATCACACACTACGGACAATTTTCCAGAGATGCCAATCAACCTACCATGCATGTCTTTGGACCGGGGGAGGAAACCGGAGTACCCGGAGGAAACCCCCGAGGCACGGGGAGAACATGCAAACTCCACACACACAAGGCGGAGGCGGGAATCGAACCCCCAACCCTGGAGGTGTGAGGCGAACGTGCTGACCACTAAACCATCATGCCCCGGGGATTTGAATTTTATTTTTTGTTAAATTGGGTATTGGGCTCTTGGGGGTTTTTAGTTGTAATTAGAGGTTGCCTATTTTGATTGGGATTGGTGTATTGTCCTTTTTGACATTCGGCGTACATGTTTTTGGGATTGGGATTGGTACATTGGTATTTTTCTGGGATTGTGAGTATGTCTGTTTTTTGCGATTGGAGTTTTGCCTTTGTTGTGGTCAGCCTTTTGCTTTTGTAAGAATTGGGATTTATTGTTTGTTATCTTATATTATGTTATTGATATTATATTTTTTGTAACTGGGATTTTTATCCCTGCTAATATTAGGATGACACCTTTTAGGACCGTAGTTTTTTCATTGTTGGGATGCATTTTGTTGAAGTTAGCAGTTTGTCTTTGCAATCGGAATCTAAAGATTTTATTAGTGTCAGGTTGTTGTTTTTACAAAATCAAGTCTGTAGATGAAACAGTTGTAACTAGGGCAGGGGTCGGCAACCTTAAACACTCAAAGAGCCATTTGGACCCGTTTCCAACAGAAGAAAAACACACGGAGCCACAAAACCCTTTTGACATCTAAAATGAAGAGAACACTGCATATATTGTTTTTTTACCTTTATGGAAAGTTTAGAAAAAACTGTAGTGTGTTGCATTTATGAAATCAATGAACTGCTACCGAGTAAACAAAATTTTATTTCAGCCGGCAAACAAAAATATTTTGAACAGTTTGAACTAACCTTAACAAAAAAGACGCTGGGTCGAAGGTTACTTTCAAATAAAATGTTCAATGTCTAATTGAGTCCTCTTCGTATTCATGACATCAAAATTTTAACTTGCCGGCTGCAGCGAACCAAAAACGCGTCTGCTTCTGTGTCGGATTTCACAAGTCGGCAGTTATGATGTGTATTTTGAGCGAGAAAAAAAATTAAACACGGTTTATTTTAATGCAGGGATGTTAAGTGTCACGCATTGAGAGTGACAGTCACTCATTTGGGTCTTTTGTCACGCTCTCCCGCCACACATCGTATTTCTCACGCAGAAAATCTTTTTGACTATTTATCATATATTTAATAAGCCGCAGCGCCCAAAATGTTTCAGTCCGCACCACTGTCTCTATGGAACCGGGCAGGAATCAAGCGCGTCTCCCCTGGAGCTCTTAGTCGAGTCTGACACTTTTCAGCCAATCAAAAAAAAGTGGATACACATTAGCCAATCAGAAAATAGCACTATTGTATCTGGGTAAGATTTAATGCAACAACCATTGAAAAAAAGCATATTCATTAGCGAGGGTATTTTCGCGCTTTGGAGATGTCACGCTTGCCTGTCTTCAAAACTTGAGAGCCCTGTTAATGTTACAAGAGCATCATAATCTTAGAATTACATTTTTTTAAAAACTAACTAACTAAAATAAAATTAAATTAAATATTTATTTTTCAAATCTAGGGGGGCACGGTGGCTTAGTGGTTAGCACGTTCACCTCACACCTCCAGGGTTGGGGGTTCGATTCCCGCTCTCCACCTTGTGTGTGTGGAGTTTGCATGTTCTCCCCGTGCCTCGGGGGTTTCCTCCGGGTACTCTGGTTTCCTCCCCGGTCCAAAGACAGGCATGGTAGGTTGATTGGCATCTCTGGAAAATTGTCCCTAGTGTGTGATTGCGTGAGTGAATGAGAGTGTGTGTGTGTGCCCTGTGATGGGTTGGCACTCCGTCCAGGGTGTATTCTGCCTTGATGCCCAATGACGCCTGAGATAGGCACAGGCTCCCCGTGACCCGAGGTAGTTCGGATAAGCGGTAGAAGATGAATGAATGAATGAATGATTTTCCAAATCTACAGGGAGCCGCAGCAGAGGGATGAAAGAGCCGCGGGTTGCCGACACCTGAACTAGGGTGTAACATGCGACTGAGAATATCCAGTCACATTGTCCTTCTGCATAATAACATCTCTCGAGAGAATTCTATTCACATCTATTTAGTCACATCCTGCACTTCTGCGTTCAGACACAGAATAATACATCACAAAAAAAGGCTGAAGAAGAAGACAAAAAAAAACAACCCTAGTATTTAATCTTTTATAGTTAATTGACCTTAAGCTGAAAAAATGTTATATCACTATAATAGTAATTCTTTATTAAAATATGGTTTCAACATATTTCATATGTTTTGCATCATGGCCTAAAAGAACCATTCCTCTCTTGAAACAGTAATATTGGTGTGATGTTGTTCCACTATAATCTCTCTGTAGTGCTGTGAGCAGATGATTAGCGTGAATAAAACCACAACAGCTGCATTTGTAGCCACATGTGGCAACAGCCAGGCTTGCTTATGTAAGAGTTTAGATTACTTACGAAAGAAGTAAATGTTAGATAATGTTTTCATTCTGTTTCTTGGCTTCTGCATTCACAAAGATATTAATAAAAAAAGTAAATCATTTCTGTTGATTATAAGAGATGAATTATAGCTATAGTTATTATAGATTATTATATATAAATATAGTGGGTTTTTTTGTATGTTTGTATAGGTGTGTGTGTGTGTGTGTGTGTGTGTGTGTGTGGAGAAAGTGAGAGCGTGAGAGCGTGAGAGAGAGAGAGAGAGAGAGAGAGAGAGAGAGAGAGAGAGAGCGTTTGAGAGAGAGAGAGAGAGAGAGACTGCCTTCCTATCCAGGGTGTATTCCTGCCTCATGGCCAATGTTCCTTGTAAATGCTCTGGATCCACTACAACCCTGATCAGGATAAATTAGTTACTGCAAGTGGCTAAATAATCTTATACAAAAATAATTCAAATATATCAAGACTACACTGATTGTCTGTTTAACAAAAATGAAGGTAAGCATTACATTACATGTTATATAAAACACTATGATAAATACATCAACCTTCCTCATTTTCTATGATCTACTTTCTTCTCTCTCTCTCTCTCTCTCTCTCTCTCTCTCTCTCTCTCTCTCTCTCTCCTAACTTCATGAAAGGCAAAAAACACAATTGTTTCACCAAAGTCCAGACCATAATATAAGCCATCCAAACAACTTATCATTTGTTAGCTACATTGGTTCTCAATATAATGAGAACATTAACATTTTCATCCATCGATATGGATTATGGCATAGTCAGGCATAATGGTGAAATAACCCTATAACAAGGCATTTATAAGATTGGAGATGACTAATGTTTGGTAAAATCTTCATCACCTGGGCTTTTTTTTCATTAGTCTATCTTACATTTCTTCAGCTGGTTGAAATCGTCTCCACTGTAACTTCAGATTCATGTATTATCCTATGTAGACTAGTCTATACATACAGTATATAAGAGTTCTTTAAGGGCTCTTAGTTTCTCGCTCTTAGCTACCTAAACAGTTCTAGGGAACATTGTTTTGTAAGGTTATACTGAAGGTTATTGTTCCTGGTTACACAACTGCACTTGATATACAGTAGTTGTAGAACAAACATCTTATGTTTATATGTTTATGTTTATAAGCTCACTGTTTGGTGTCATCCAAATGAGGACGAGTTTCCGATGTGTTTCTGGTTACACTCAAGGTTTTTCCTCATAACATCTCAGGGAGTTTGTCCTCACCACCGTCACCTCTGACTCATTGCTCATTAACAATAAATCTAAATTTTATTTTAAACTTTGTCATTTTTATTCTGAATTTTATCCTGAAGATCGTTGGTAGCATTTATCAATCACATAACGATTAACATTAAAGAATCCCATTTTATTTTACATGAAAAAGGAACAAAATAGGGGGGGCACGGTGGCTTAGTGGTTAGCACGTTCCCCTCACACCTCCAGGGTTGTGGGTTCAATTCCCACCTCCGCCTTGTGTGTGTGGAGTTTGCATGTTCTCCCCGTGCCTCGGGGGTTTCCTCCGGGTACTCCAGTTTCCTCCCCCGGTCCAAAGACATGCATGGTAGGTTGATTGGCATCTCTGGAAAATTGTCCGTAGTGTGTGATTGCGTGAGTGAATGAGAGTGTGTGTGTGTGCCCTGTGATGGGTTGGCACTCCGTCCAGGGTGTATCCTGCCTTGATGCCCGATGACGCCTGAGATAGGCACAGGGTCCCCGTGACCCGAGGTAGTTCGGATAAGCGGTAGAAAGTGAGTGAGTGAGTGAGAGGAGTGAAAGGACTCCTACTCCAGCAGAACCTGAAGGGATGTGAAATACGCAAGAAACGGTTTTCATTTATGAACAAAACCTGGCAGTGTTAAATCTTATTGTATATTTAATTTTCTCAAGTTTAAGAAAAAAAAAACTATATTTTTTAACCACTGTGAGTGAGAAAGTGGGACAGAGGACTTCCACTACAGGAGAATGCAGCGTCTGGCCAATAAAGATGTGAAACTAATAACTTCCTTTTGCATAGAGTTTAATCTCATCTGAGACGCCTCATCTGTCCAGTGTTAAAGGGGCTACACAAAGAAAATTTAATTGAACTGAACTCTAGTGATCTCTTGGTTCCATCATTTTTGTTTTTATAACTACAAACTTATGTAAATGTTCTTTTCTCTGCCCCAGGGGTGTCATTTCACAATGAGTAGTACGAGCAGGGTTAGATAAGGTTACTGAGTGTTTTATAATATACAGACAGTGCCCAAACTGAGAGTGTATGAGGGGTGGGACTTCTCTGCTTTCATAACCCATTTCACAACACATTTCATAAGGCTTTTATAACCTGCAGCTTTAAATAAAGAGACTGCACATCACACTATCACACTACAGGACGGCTTTCTTCTCCAAAATGTACGTGATTTTCTTTATGTTACTGCATGTGTGGAACTTTTTAACTGTATAGAGCAGTCAGGGGTAAATAGTGTGTTGATAATGTTGCCCCACTATCAGCTGCACGGCGACATTTTTAAATTGACTTGAATCTGTAAATATGTTTTTGCAGGAATTACATAGTAGGAGCAATTGTGTTGCTGTTATCGTTCACAGCAGATGCCAGAGTTGGGTAAGAGTTAAAATCTTTCTATGTCAGCATTATTAGTCGTCTATGGATGACAGAAACAATCCGGGTCAATTTGATCTTTTGCTAACAAAATAATGTCATTTTATCGTAGTAAACAAATGAACATCTAAATTGTTTTTTTAGATCTTGCTGATGTTTTTTCACAGCCACAATGCTACTTACAGAACATGAATACACAAATATATATGATCCTACAGTTTTCTTTAAAAAATATTAGCAGATTATTCATTCATTCATTCATCTTCTACCGCTTATCCGAACTACCTCGGGTCACGGGGAGCCTGTGCCTATCTCAGGCGTCATCGGGCATCAAGGCAGGATACACCCTGGACGGAGTGCCAACCCATCGCAGGGCATTAGCAGATTAATAAGTAGTTTATTCAACATAATATCTCAGTATGACCTTAATGGACTTTGACTCCTCAGAAACTCCAGCGAACCCACATCCTACTGCACAGAGACCCCGGAGTGTCTGCTGTTTGATCTGACCTGTAAGGGAGAGGAATATGAGGTGAGTCTCTGAAATTACAAAAGCAATTCTGGGCCTGATTTCTTTTCTATCTTGTAGATTTATTTATGCACTGACAGCCATTTGCACTGATATTTACCCTGATTTCTATTTGCTGTTACACTTTCATACTGTTTTTTTTTTCCCCAAAATACGTTTTAAGGAGAAATTAACAGTATATACCAGGGGTCGGCAACCTTAAACACTCAAAGAGACATTTGGACCCGTTTCCCAAATAAAAAAAAAACACAGGGAGCCACAAAACCCTTTTGACATCTAAAATGAAGAGAACACTGCATATATTGTTTTTTACCTTTATGGAAAGTTTAGAAAAAACTGTAGTGTGTTGCATTTATGAAATCAATGAACTGCTACCGAGTAAACAAAATTTTATTTCAGCCGGCAAACAAAAATATTTTGAACAGTTTGAACTAACCTTAACAAAAAAGATGCTGGGTCGAAGGTTACTTTCAAGTAAAATGTTCAATGTCTAATTGAGTCCTCTTCGTATTCATGACATCAAAATTTTAACTTGTCGGCTGCAGCGAACCAAAAACGCGTCTGCTTCTGTGGGTCGGATTTCGCAAGTCGGCGGTTATGACGCGTATTTTGAGTGACAAACAAATTAAACACGGTTTATTTTAATGTTACAAGAGCATCATAATCTTAGAATTTAGAATTACATTTTTTTTTAAACTAACTAACTAAAATAAAATAAATTTAAATTAAATATTTATTTTCCAAATCTACAGGGAGCCGCAGCAGAGGGATGAAAGAGCCACGTGCGGCTCCGGAACTGCGGGTTGCTGACCCCTGGTATATACTATAGACCAGTGTTACTCACTGCGCGGCTCGTCGAGCCTCCTGCGGCTCGCCAAGCTTTAATGTGCGGCTCGCATGGCAGTAAATAATACGATGATATGATCATGTGGTTAAAATGTATTTTTCATTTAAATAACATTAAAAACAATCAGGGAAGCATAGAAAAACGAATGTGCTCTATTACAAATAATAATATATATTTATATATATATTATTTGACTCGTCACTGACTCACTGCGTTCTGCGCAATAGCCAGTTTTTGGCGGCCTGCCAGAAGCTAGTTTGTGTTTCATGCTAGTTAACAACTTGTGTTTACTGTACACACGGACTAAAAAATGGATCGATTTCTTATCAAACAATCCCGCGCACAAAATGAACAGAAACGAAGCAATGTAACAGTTACAAAAGAGGTAACTGATGAGGAGCATGCGTCATCCGCAACTCGAGTAATTATTGTATTGCAATATTGTACATTGTATTTAAGCAGATAAGCTATTTAAGACATAGCTTATCATAATTTGGCATACTTTGCGGTGAAAGTGGCTCTCCTATTGACTTTGTCCTATCAGTGTGGCTCACATGAAAAAAATAGTGAAGACCACTGCTATAGACTAAACATGACCGCCTGCTGCTACATAGGCATGCAGACTGCACAATGCTAAATTGGTGGCTATAAGTCTTTATTAGCTTACAGATTTGCAACTTTACTCACAACTTGTTACTCTGGTGTAAAACTAAATACATTGTGGTTGGCTGGATGTATTCTGGGTAATAAGGTTTAAAATGGGGTAGAGGTATTATTTGATACAAGTATTTTAACATGTGAGATAAAGTAACTCAGAGTAATCAGATAAAGTAATCAGATTCACAGAAACTGGAAAGTACAGTCACTGAGACTGGACAGTTTCAGACAGAGAACCTGAAAGAGACCAGTGAGTCTGTGACAATGATTGTCTCTGATCCTGTTCTTGGCTGACACGAGTGAAGTCTGATGTGATCTTCTGCTATTGTATCTCACCCACATCAGGGTTTGATATGTTGCGCATGCTGAGACGCTTTTCTGATCACTACAATTACGGCACTGAGGGACTTACATTTATTTCTTTTATACAGCTAAGCAATTGAGGGTTAATGGCCTTGCTCGGGGGCTCATCCGTGGCAGCGTGGTGGACCGGGGATTCAAACTCACAACCTTCTGTTTAGTAGTCCAACACCTTAACCACTAGGTTACCACATCCCACTACAGTTGTAAAGAGTGATTATATAAATTACTGTACATTTCCTTGCAGCTTGAACCACTCCAGAGCCATTTTCCTTCGAGGTTCTCGTCAACAAAACATTTTCACACACAGAACTGTCGCTCACTCAATGTTTTTTGTTATTTGCACCATTCTGTGTAAACTCTAGAGATCATTGTGTGTGGAACCAACAACCATGTCACCATTAAAGTCAACAGAGAACAAAGTGTATCTTCATTTTGATGTATATCGTGAACACTATCCGATGCTCTTACTGCTGCGGTAACACGAATGGCTGAATTACTGCATAAATAAACAGTTGTGCAGATGTTCCTGTTAAAGTGGACAGTGTGTATATGTAACATTAAGTCTGGCAGCTTTTCCTTTTTTGTTTTTTTTAGGTGCGTCATTACGAGGCTACGAAATGGGTGACCACGGACGTAGAGTCCATGTTTAAGGACTTGGCCAAAATTAAAGGTTTCAGGAAACTTTACAAGTACATCACAGGTGAAAATGAAGCAGGTGAGAAAACTAACCTGTAGTTAGGAGTGATCATGAACTTATGAATTTATTATGCAGAGGATATAATTACATTTATACGTATAAATGTATATACTATACTACAGGTGTTAATATTGACATGACAGCCCCGGTCATCCTTAAAGTCAAAGAGGAAATACCTTTGCTGAAAAAATCAGTCTACAGTCTCAGCTTCCTGTTGCCTTCTGCCTACCAGAAACAAGCTCCCCAGCCAACTGACAGCACTGTGAGTGTGCGGGGAAGGAAAAAGTTTAAATCGTGACCTCTGTACATTTACGAGAGTCTAGGCTTGACACATTATTTGCTTTATTTCCTCATACCGCAGGTGTACTTCACGGACATGCCGGATACAACCATATACGTTAAGAGCTTTGGAGGCTGGAGTGTATCAGCAGTAGCTACAATCTATGCTAACAAGCTGAAAGAAGCACTCGACAAAGCTGGAGCCACTTATAACACAGACTACCACTACGATGTTGGCTATAACAGGTAGAACTAATCAAATACTTGTGTGTTAATTCACATAAGTCTCCAGTCGCCGTACTGCGAATGACGCCAGTAAGCGTTCCTATTACTGCTTGCTGGTCTTAGCGGTTGGCGCAACTAGCGTTCCACTTAAAAACAAAACAGAATTTTTGCCGCTTTGAATTGGTGTTTGTGTATAAAATTTACCATAATATTTTCGCATACGAGATGAAAACCAGTAAATAAGTACTTTACTTTATAGTACTAACTAGTTTAAGTACTTCTTTACTGTTATGATTGCACGTGATAACCGTAGCTAGCTTGTCGCCGACATTCCACAGCATTATAAAAATAATTGTAAATATATCTTGACGCGACCTACAACGTCGTTGTATAATAAATACAATGTTTTCATTTGCAAGGTGTTGTGTCGTAAGAGGAATAATCCACTTTGGGATTTCCTGTTATAGGAAAATAATCAACTGTTGTGCTTTATGACTTAAGCTAATAAACAGCAATGACAAGACCTTGCTTAAGAGTAGAGCACTTTATTAATGTTTATATTTGGTGTTAAATTGTGTGTGTGTGTGTGTGTGTGTGTGTGTCCAGCCCAATGAAACTGATGAACAGACATAATGAGGTGTGGTATGAGGCCAAGGGAGCACCCGTGTGTCCACCTGTTGAGTAACACAGCTTGTCTCCGTCATTTACAGCATGTTTGAGGTAAAACACGAACACTCAAGCTACAAAATAAAGCGACTGTGAATGTTCCATATATTTTTTTATCTCCAAAGGAAACAGCCTGACAAACCTGAAGATCACTGAAGAGCAAGAAGTTTCTTCTGTACTTTTTGTTGAAACCCTTGAGTCGTTATTATTACATCAATAATATTCCAAATGTAATAGTGGCTTTTTACTCATTTTTATTCATTATTAAAATGACTCAACTGCTCATTTGATTTGTTTACATTGTGAGTGAATGAAAGCAAGAACTGTTTTTGTCTATATCTCAGCATCAGAGGTCAATACTGCCAAAAAATTACAAAATGACCCAATTACTAGAATACTGTTTTAACACTGTTATGCCTTTAACACTGTTATGTGTTAACATTTAACACTGTTATGCCTCTGTAGAGAAATTAGATTTCATAAAGAATGCAAATAAACCTCATTTATTTTAGTTTATGTATTTATTTTTTTAGACAGTACATATAAAAAACATGAATCGGCATTAATGCATACAGAGTTTTGAGTTTAGAAATATATGGTTTATTGCAAATTAAACCTTTTTACTGTACAATAAAATCTAGATTTATTAGAGCAATATCCACAGCAAATCTAAAGAATAGCTTTTTTAATCATTTTCAGGTAAATGCAGATTACATCATACCGAGGCTAGGTTCAAAAATCAGGGACTCTCTGTCTCCTGCCCCACCATCTGAAAATGTTAGGTTTTCATTTCATGCCTCCTGCATTTAGGGAACAGAAATGTTTTAGCTCTTCATTCAATTCAATCTTATTCACTCTGTCACACTTAGTGATCATCATCATCATCATCATCATCATCATCACATTGCGTCTGACCAGCTTAGTAATAATGTGAAAAATAGGCAGGATTTTATTGTTTCAGTAAAAGTATATCCATAATAAAGCCAACTATATTAAAAAAGAGTTTTAAAAAATCTAGAATTGTTTTTCTGTTTTATGTTCGGTTGCAGGTCACAATTCTGGGATTTGCAGATTTTGTGTGTGCACGATTACTTTGAAATATTTTTTAAAGTATGTTTTAATGTTTGGAGGAAAACGTATGATAACGTTCAAAGAAGAAAAAAGAAGAAAGACTGAACAAAAAAAAACTCTTGCAATCTGTTCCATGGTTTTTCTGGTAATATGTTAGTGGTGCTAAAGAGATAAGGTTTTTTTTATGCTTTTTTTTGCTGTTATTCCAAATGAAGAAGAAGAAGAAACATTTAGCATAATACAGTTACAACAATACTTTTAAAGGCAAAAAATCTCCAGTGTCTCATGTTAGCTGTCCAAATCTTTGGGTTTTTTATGTAAATCTTATGTGTCTTATGTTTTGATTAGTTTAAATTGAAGGTGTGAGTAGATGTAATAGCATGTATTAACACGTTCGCCTCACACCTCCAGGGTTGGGGGTTTGATTCCCGCCTCCGCCTTGTGTGTGTGGAGTTTGCATGTTCTCCCCATGCCTCGGGGGTTTCCTCCGGGTACTCCGGTTTCCTCCCCCGGTCCAAAGACATGCATGGTAGGTTGATTGGCATCTCTGGAAAATTGTCTGTAGTGTGTGATTGCGTGAGTGAATGAGAGTGTGTGTGTGTGCCCTGTGATGGGTTGGCACTCCGTCCAGGGTGTATCCTACCTTGATGCCCAATGAGACAGGCACAGGCTCCCCGTGACCCGAGGTAGTTCAGATAAGCGGTAGAAAATTAATGAATGAATGAATGAATGAACTGACAGTGCTGCTGCGTCACCATCTCTACTTGTACGTTGTTGCGATTAATAAATATACATTTAAGATAAATGTAAAATATATTTAAAACAAAAAAAATTGTAATTGATAAAAGCTACTAAAATTCTACTTAAAATTCTTCTATAGGAAAATTAAAATCCTGGATTTTCAATTCAGAATTATATTTGATTTAATCTTTTTTGCTGCATTGTATGATTATCATCTTACATGTTTTCGCTGCCGTTACATCCTTGGTTTAGAATATCAACAGAATATCAATCTTTTGCTTTATATAAAATCCATAAGGTGTCCAGTTATTCATATCTTTTCTCGTCATGTCAGACAACTGACTCAGGATTATCTGTCACCCTTGAACTGTTTTATCTCCTTTCACTACATGTTCCCTCAAATCTATGTTTCCTAAACTGACTGTCTTTGTTCATGTCTGGCGCATTTGTTTCATGATCAAAGTGCCAAAGGAAGGATTAAATAGTTTTATCAATAAAATGACTAATCACTTCTTTTAATAAATATGATTTACAGTATTACTGTACGGTACTTAACACACCAGACACACTTCCTTGCTCTGTATTACAACAAGCATGAGACATGCGAATAATATGCAGATTTTTTGGAAAGACATGACACTAATTGCAATAGTACAAGAACATGGAACGTGTGGAAATACACTCATTGTTTCTGTGTCCACTCAAAGGCTGTTCTACAAAGGCTTTGAAGGTGTGCCATAGAAGGTTTATTACCCTCAGCATGGAGCAAAGTCCTCCAGAAGGCCTCCACACTGCACCAGCTGTTCTGAACTTGTTTCACTTGCCCCTCTCATCTGGACCATGAATATTTCAGGATTTCACCCAGAGAGTCCCCCGGCCTCAACCACACACCCTGCAGGAAATATACAGGACCTGACAATGCAAGAGGAACCGTCAACCTGTAAGTGAACATTCATGAGATTATACGTGTTTGATTGGGTGCTGGAATTGGGTTTGATATTTATTTCCAGTCAAATTTACTGACTAGTTATGTTCACTGCATATATAGTGAACGTGACACTTTCTACCTACACAACACTCATTATCTTTACTACGGTATGTAGCATTTCTATGTCCCATTACCCTCAATAACATGGATTTTGCACCTATTAATCTACAGTATGTTAAATCATATACAAAATGTTTGTAATGTGAAACTTTATTAATAAATAATAATACTCAGCAGGCAGGAGAGAAAACAATACATAAAATACAAAGGCAAATTGATTACGATGTATTATCTTGATTAAAAATAAAAAGACAACCTATAGAAAAATAAAGAAATCAATAAATAATTTATTAATAATAATTTTTTCATTCAAGAAACTGAGCTACGCTCAAAAAGGATCATGCAGAAAAAAATCAATGTTGGTCTTGCACATAGGTCAGTTTAACCAGAAAATGACACGAGGGCTAATCACCAGATTATAGGAAACATTAATCAGAACACACATCTATACTGAAGCAGTAGACAGATAGATAGATAGATAGATAGATAGATAGATAGATAGATAGATAGATAGATAGATAGATAGATAGATAGATAGAATTCTTTTAATTCTAAGCCATGGTTCAACTATAAGGCTCTATTTTAAAGCACATTAAGTGTATGAATGTTAATATTTAAATAAGATATTTAAACAAGTCAGTCATTTAGAATTTATTGCTTTTATTCATGCAGTTTAGTGCAAACTGTGTGAGTTTAACTAAAAAAACTGTTAAAGTAAGACACAGAGGATTGACAGACACAGAGGCCACACCTCCTTTACTTTAATTGACAGACACAGAGGCCACACCTCCTTTACTTTAATTGACAGACACAGAGGCCACTCCTCCTTTACTTTAACTGACACACAGAGGCCACACCTCCTTTACTTTAACTGACACACAGAGGCCACACCTCCTTTACTTTAATTGACAGACACAGAGGCCACACCTCCTTTACTTTAATTGACAGACACAGAGGCCACACCTCCTTTACTTTAACTGACACACAGAGGCCACACCTCCTTTACTTTAATTGACAGACACAGAGGCCACACCTCCTTTACTTTAATTGACAGACACAGAGGCCACACCTCCTTTACTTTAATTGACAGACACAGAGGCCACACCTCCTTTACTTTAATTGACAGACACAGAGGCCACACCTCCTTTACTTTAATTGACAGACACAGAGGCCACTCCTCCTTTACTTTAACTGACACACAGAGGCCACACCTCCTTTACTTTAACTGACACACAGAGGCCACACCTCCTTTACTTTAATTGACAGACACAGAGGCCACACCTCCTTTACTTTAATTGACAGACACAGAGGCCACACCTCCTTTACTTTAACTGACACACAGAGGCCACACCTCCTTTACTTTAATTGACAGACACAGAGGCCACACCTCCTTTACTTTAATTGACAGACACAGAGGCCACACCTCCTTTACTTTAATTGACAGACACAGAGGCCACACCTCCTTTACTTTAATTGACAGACACAGAGGCCACACCTCCTTTACTTTAACTGACAGACACAGAGGCCACACCTCCTTCCTTAATGAAGGTATAGAAGCCACACCTAGTGACATTAATGATATTATTTATTCTGCCTTCATTTTAAAGTGACAGAAACGGTGGCCACGCCTCCTTTATTAAACCTGACAGGAATAGAGGCCTGAATAGAGGCCAAACCATCTTCACTGGAACCTACAGAAACAGAGGCCACGCCTCCTTTACAAAAATGATATAAAGAGACCACACCTCCTTCATTAAAACTGACAGAAACAGAGGCCACTCCTAATATTTGTAGGATTGACAGGCACAGAATACACACCTCCCCAAAAAGGACTGGAAGATGCAGGCTCCATGCTTATTTCATCTCATTTATATCTTTATCTTGATACTCAGAGCATGAATTTGAGCAAAAGGCATTAAAGTATTTTTACTTCCCTTCCTGTCATGTCTCACAGCTGGTGAATTGAAGCCTGACCCTGGTATTCGTGTAGAGCCGGACGAAGCCTGTCCCGTGTGTGGTGACAGAGTGTCCGGGTATCACTATGGACTGCTGACCTGCGAGAGCTGCAAGGCAAGTCAGACCACAGACACACATATACACACAGAGGGGATATTAATGATGTAATATATATTAATGATGTAATATATCTAAAAGACTCATTTTCATTATCTATCTCATTTTCTTTGTGAATATTATCTTGCTCCAGGGCTTCTTCAAGCGGTCAGTGCAGAATAACAAACACTACACCTGTGCAGAGAAGCAGAGCTGCCCCATGGACCCAGCGCAGAGAAAAAGATGCCCTTACTGCCGATTTCAGAAGTGCCTAGCAGTGGGCATGAAGAGAGAGGGTAGGTTTCCCATTCATGCACCTTTACATAAGCACAAACACACAAGCACTGAGTGTGTACATCAGGCTCCTCTTCATGCTAGATGCTCTTTTACATTTTTTCTCGTGTGAGGACCCTGAAACACCAAGCTGATATATCTGATGACTCGTAGTTTTCGCGGCACATTTCTCACTGAAAATCAGTGGAAGACTTTTCAACCGAATGGATATTCAAACAGAAGTAAGCAAAAGGAATCACTTATTCGCTCATATTTATAGTGATTATAGTGCAAATAATTCGGCTGAGCGGAATTTTGAAATGTAGTCATCAAAGTGACACAAGAAATGGTAGTTTATGACAACATACCGATACCGGTAGGTAGTATACGGTTTTTCTGTGCTAGTTAGTACAGCAGTATTGAATTTGGTGCCATTTAGTACCTTATACAGTACAGTATGTATGGTTCATTGTTTGGATTTTTGTCCCAAAGCCCTGCGTCTACATCCAACCTCACTTCGATCGATGACCTCTTTGAGGTATAGACCTGTTAGGTGCAAGGGAGCAAGGGCTTGAAAGGTGTAAAAGAAAGCATTCAGGACATTCTTGAAAAAATGTTTTAATACAAACTCTTTACACAAACAAGCATTTGTATAGAACATTCTATAGTTTTCAAGTGAGACCTAAACACAATTGGCAGCAAAAACAAAAGCACAGCATCTCACTCACTCACTTTCTACCACTTATCTGAATCTGAACTACCTCGGGTCACGGGGAGCCTGTGCCTATCTCAGGTGTCATCGGGCATCAAGGCAGGATACACCCTGGACGAAGTGCCAACCCATCGCAGGACACACACACACTCTCATTCACTCAATCACACACTACGGCCAATTTTCCAGAGATGCCAATCAACCTACCATGCATGTCTTTGGATCAGGGGAGGAAACCAGAGTACCCGGAGGAAACCCCCGAGGCACGGGGAGAACATGCAAACTCCACACACAAGGCGGAGGCGGGAATCGAACCCCCAACCCTGGAGGTGTGAGGCGAACGTGCTAACCACTAAGCCACCGAAGCACAGCATTTGGTTCAATTTAATTACGTTTTTGAGTGTAACATTTTTAACAGTGGGCATCGTCGCAAAGCAGCTTTAAAATAATATATAAATTCAGGAGAAACATTTTAAATATAAAAATTCCTTGAGATGATATGAGGAGGAAACCTTGAGAGGGACCAGACTCAAAAAGGAAACCCATCCTCATTTGGGTGACATCAGAGAGTAAGATTATAAATGAATCAATAAAGTCTTGAAAACCTTTTATTTATCTTCAAAAACTTGAGAGCACAATTATTTGTGGCCACTGCAGACAAAAGCCATCTTCATCTACAGCAATGTCAGGTATCTCCAGGCTGTCCATGTGGAGCCATCCTCACTAGCAGTAAGCAGTAAGAACTTCAGACAGAAGTAGAGCATCAGGATGGATTAGGCTGGTCCGGAGAACAGAACGGGTCAGGATCACTATGATCTCAGGAGTAACATATCGTCGTTGTCAGACGGAATCCTCGTATCTCCAAAACCGTTATTTTTCAGTAAATTAAAAAAACGCCGTACCTTATCTGCAGTGCACAGGGTTTAGTCCCCGTTACAGTGGATTGTCTTGCGCTTAATTCCTGTCCTCAAACGAGCACCAGAACTAGCGGGGGTCAAGATTTTTTTTTTCTTTGAGCCCAGTGTTTTGAAGACATTTACCTCAGAAGACGTGTTGATACGTTGCGACTCTTCTTGAGGAGAAATATGCCGTGAAGCTCTCCTGCAGAGTGAGGAAGAGGTGGACAGTTGAAGTGTCCAATGGAGTTATGAGATTTGCGCTCAAGCTATTTTCAAGACTTTAGATTGGTTAATAACTTGTAAAAATAACAGACCCACGTGGGGACTGACCAATAGCATCGATATGTGAAAAAATATGAAATTGACCAAATTTGGACATACGAGGTTTCCGCCCGACAGCGACGATACGTAACAAGCCATAGATAGATAGAGAGAGAGAAAGAGAGAGAGGGAGAAAGAGAAAAACAGAATATTAGTACACTGTTTTCCTGAGTGCAATTAGGGACTCAGGACAGAACAATTCTCCACTAAGTAGTAAAACTCCTTTACTACTGAATATGTTCAGACGTACTGATTATATTTGGTATTGTGGTTTCCCTCCTTGGACTAGAGAATGATTTAGTGTGTGCGTGTCATTGCAATCTCTTCTGTAAGATGTGAAGCAAGAGGTAAACGTCAGTAGGCCTTGTTCCATGCCAACTTGTTGTTAGTTTGCTGGTTGCCTTTGCCCTGAAACGTCAAATACAAAGATAAAGGTGGTAGTGAGAGTTGAATAATTCTTTGCTCCATTTATCTTTAAGGCCATAAAACAAGAGCACATTTAGATGGCAGAGATAAACCAGCAGGGAAATACACTGTTCAAAGCTTTTTTTCATTGTGTAGATAATTTAAAGATAGGTGAAGGATGTATTGTACTGTATGTAGGCTACATCTTGACAAACGATGAGTGTTTATTAAGAGTCTATTGGCAATATATCTATAAAACTAACCTTGTGTTAGTGTTATGCAGGAGTTATATAAGTACAGTGATACTGATACTGTCATCAAAGGATTTGGCTTTGTTTCCCCGGGTTGAGCCTGAGATGAGATGGGTTACGGTCTGTTTTGTTATTTCAGACGTTTTTTTGACGTCCGTGTGGTTCTCCAGTTTCCTTCCATCTCAAAAAAACAAACTAGGTGGATTGACTACAATAATTTGCTGCAGGTGTGAATGGGTGTGTGTGGGATCCTCTGTGATGGACTGGTACCTTATCCAGGGGTACATTACCATCTAGTACCCAGTATAAGAGAAAGGCTACAACCCTTGTCAGAGCAAATCAAATCAAATCAAATTTTATTTGTTACATACACATACATACAGGTGAGTGTGTGTGTGTGCCCTGCGATGGATTGGCACTCCGAACAGGGTGTATCCTGCCTTGATGCCCGATGACGCCTGAGATAGGCACAGGCTCCCCTAATAAGAAAGCAAAAAATAAAATAAGAATAAAATAATAAAAAAAAGTATAAACTATATAAGAAAACTATATAAGAAAACTATATAAAAATATGAAAATATAGATGAAGAAATAATGTATATACATATGCAGAAATATACATATACATAAATGTGTATGGTTTTTAAAGATTGTCCTTAAACTGTCCAGGTACAGTAAGGTGTGTAAATAGTGTATAAAGTGGCACTGTGCTGTGCAAGTCCAGAGTTAACGTGACAGTGACAGTCCAGAATTAAAGTGTCAGTGCAAAAAAAAAAAAAAAAAAAAAAAAAAAGGGTGCATAGAACAGTGGGGATGGAGAGAGAGGTCCAGTGGGAAGAAGCTTCTCCTCATCCTCTCCGTGTTTGCTCTCAGGGAGCGGAAGCGTTTCCCTGAACGCAACAAAGACAAAGAAACAAAGAGCAAAGCAGTTATCAAAAACAGATGAGCAAATGAACAATCAATTGAACAATTAATATATGTGGCTGGTTTCTTTATTTTAAGATTTAGTGTACTTTTTTTACAGATGATTCAAAAGATATTCATCTCTGCCATCTTAGAGGACATGGGGACTGCTGGGAATTCTATTCAGCTTTTAGTCAAGGTTAAAAATAACAAACTGTTGTTTTAAAATGTCCACAGCTGTTCGGGCAGACCGAATGAGGGGCGGACGAAACAAATTCGGACCTCTGTACCGACGGGACAGACAGATGAAACAGCAGAGAGGAGGATATCACGAAGAAACCACTAATGCCTACAGGATCAAACTGGAAGGACCACAAACACCTTTACAAGCACACAAGTTCCACCTCCTGCCTGGCGCTTTCACATCTCCGCTAGGCTCGGACCCCTTTCACCAATCACATGCTCTTCCCCCTAGCATCAGCCAACCAGAGCTCATGGTTCTGGATTGCACATTAAGCAGAGACGGGGCACTGACTGCACCATCGCTGCCATGTCCTGGCATCTACCACCCCAGTTTCCATGGTTTCCCTCAGGAGAAAAGAGAGATGGCTTTCAGCTATGGCCCTGCTACACTATGCACCATATCCACACCTGTGCTCACTCCCAGCTCCACCCACACACCGGTGTCAACTCCTACGTCAGATCCAACACTGTCCCTGTCCCTGACCACAAACCTGACCTCTGACTCGCCCTCATCCAACACAGGCTTCCTAAATGAGCTGATGCAGGGAGAGCCAGAAGAGTCACAGGTCTGTTCACGAGTGGTCGCCAGCCTGAAGAGAGAGCAAGCCTGCCGGGGAAAACATGACCGCCTCAACACCTTCAGCATCATGTGCAAAATGGCTGACCAGACTCTGTTTGGACTGGTGGAGTGGGCACGCAACTGTGCACTGTTTAAAGAGCTCAAGGTAGTACTCCCTAATATTCCTAATGTCTGTGTGTGTGTGTGTATGTGTGTGTGACAGGGAGAGAGAGAAAACAGAGAGAGATATGCACTGTGATGGGTTGGAATCCTGTCCAGGGTGTCTCCCGCCTTGTGCCCCAAGTCCCTTAGGATAGCCCCCTTGTTCCCTGCAACCCTGTGTAAGATAGATCAATGAAACATGTTAGCATCCTAGGCCAGCGGCAGTAATAGGCATGAGTTGCCTTATCGCACACCAATTTGGATTTTACCCATCCAAACTCTCTCACTCACTCACTCATTTTCTACCGCTTATCCAAACTACCTCGGGTCACGGGGAATTGGGCATCAAGGCAGGATACACCCTGGACGGAGTGCCAACCCATCACAGGGCACACACACACACACACTCTCATTCACTCACACAATCACACACTACGGACAATTTTCCAGAGATGCCAATCAACCTACCATGTATGTCTTTGGACCGGGGAGGAAACCGGAGTACCCGGAGGAAACCCCCGAGGCACGGGGAGAACATGCAAACTCCACACACACAAGGCGGAGGCGGGAATCGAACCCCCAACCCTGGAGGTGTGAGGCGAACGTGCTAACCACTAAGCCACTTTGCCCCCCCCCCTTCCAAACTTTGATTTTTTTATTTATTTTAGCCAAAGAAAAATAACAGAAATATTAGCATGATTTCTAATTTCTGATTGGGTGTGCAGTCAATGGACAATGCAGCATTACAGGCATTTTTCTCAATTTGTGATTGTTGTGTAGCAGCTAACGAATGCTCATAATTTGAACGACAAATACATTTTATTACATTTACGTGACTGCCGTAACGTTTTTAAGCCTTTAAAGTAATACAAGCACTAGCACTGATTACCCTCCTATTATTTGTACAAACCCACCCTTATATAATTGGCTGGAACCAGTCCTGGTAGCATCTCATTCATTCTTCAGCTTCATTATGTGATTTATTACAAGCTGTACAGGTAATATTTGTTTACTCTTAACTGCTATCCTGGTCAAATATTGTGTTATATAGATGTGATAAAGTAACACTGTAGACATGATTTTTCTGTTTAAGCTATAAATATAGGGGGGCACAGTGGCTTAGTGGTTAGGACGTTCGCCTCGCAACTCCAGGGTCGGGGTTCGATTCCCGCCTCCACCTTGTGTGTGTGGAGTTTGCATGTTCTCCCCGTGCCTCGGGGGTTTCCTCCGGGTACTCTGGTTTCCTTCCCCGGTCCAAAGACATGCATGGTAGGTTGATTGGCATCTCTGGAAAATTGTCCGTAGTGTGTGATTGTGTGAGTGAATGAGAGTGTGTGTGTGCCCTGTGATGGGTTGGCACTCCATCCAGGGTGTATCCTGCCTTGATGCCCGATGACGCCTGAGATAGGCACAGGCTCCCCGTGACCCGAGGTAGTTCGGATAAGAGGTAGAAAGTGAGTGAGTGAGCTATAAATATAAACTTTTATTCAGCCTTTTATTCCTTAGATGTTTTGCTGAGGCTTGGTGTGACTTTTTCGCCTATATTTTATATCAGTTATTTTTTCTTTCTTTGGTCATATTTATTTAATTCCTGAAATCTCTTTGAGAGGTCATTATTTGCACACATGTACTGTATGGACTGTTCGAGACATTAATGAGGATCGATCAATTAATGACCTACAGCATGCCAGCATGGATGTTTGAGCTTGCTAATAAAGATAACTGCTGTAATATTCAGGCAGTGTGTTTAAAATTGTACCAGAAAGGTCCTACAGTCATTTTAATTACGCATGATGTTTTACTTTCTTCACTAGAAATAGCGGGCGCCCACGTTGACACCCGTACCTTGTGTGCGATGTTTTGCAGGTGGAGGATCAGATGGTGCTTCTACAAAGCTGCTGGAGTGAGCTGCTGGTTCTGGATCATCTGTGTCGTCAGGTGGATTATGGGAGAGACGGTAGCATCTACCTGGTCACTGGACAACAGGTCATTATACAAACACTAGCTTAAAATTTATATGGAATATGATGAAAACTGACTCTGATTTCACTTCACAGACTTTTAGACGTCACTGGATCAGCGAGATCTGTAGTGTATTGTAACTGTCCAATACTGAAATCAAGCAGAATCTGACTTATTAGTTATCCCGTTTTTACTAATCCGCTTTTAATATCGCTAGTTTTCCTTGAATTTCTTGACTGCTTTAGAAAAAAAAATTAATTTTTAACCTTTTAGTTAAAAATTATTTTTAGTTTTTTTTTTTTATTAATTAGTTTTTTATTCTCTGAATTTTATCTGCATTTTTTTACTAGATGATTTTAACCCATTTTTTATTTAAAATATATCCAGGTGCATCTCAATAAATTGGAAATGTTCATCTATTTCATTATTCATTCATTCATCTTCTACCGCTTATCCGAACTACCTCGGGTCACGGGGAGCCTGTGCCTATTCTCAGGCGTCATCGGGCATCAAGGCAGGATACACCCTGGATGGAGTGCCAACCCATCTCAGGGCACGGGCACACACACACACACACACACACACACACACACACACACTACGGACAATTTTCCAGAGATGCCAATCAACCTACCATGCATGTCTTTGGACCGGGGAGGAAACCGGAGTACCCGGAGGAAACCCCCGAGGCACGGGGAGAACATGCAAACTCCACACACACAAGGTGGAGGCGGGAATCGAACCCCCAACCCTGGAGGTGTGAGGCGAACGTGCTAACCACTAAGCCACCGTGCCCCCCTTCTATGTCATTAATTTAACTCAAATACTTAAACTCATGTATTATATACATTCAGTACACACAGACTGAAGTAGTTTAAGTATTTGGTTCTTTCGATTGTGATGATTTTGGATCACATTTAAACAAAAACCCAAAACTCAAAAAATTGTTAGCCTTCTGGAATGTGTGTTCATTTACTGTACATGTACGCAATACTTGGTAGGGGCTCCTTTTGCTTTAATTACTGCCCCAATTTGGCGTGGCATGAAGGTGATCGGTCTGTGGCACTGCTGAGGTGGTATTAAAGCCCAGGTTTCTTTGTCAGTAGCCTTCAGCATTCAGCATCTGCATTTTTTGGTCTCTTGTATCTCATCTATAGGGTTCAGGTCTGGTGAGTTTGCTGGCTAGTCAGTCAAGCACACCAACACCATGGTCATTTAACCAACTTTTGGTGCTTTTGGCAGTGTGGGCAGTGTTCCAAATCCTGCTGGAAAATATAATCAGCATCTTTAAAAAGCTGGTCAGTTGAAGGAAGTATGAAGTTTTATAGAAATCCTTGGTAAACAGGTGCAGTGATTTTGGTTTTCAAAAAAACACAGTGGACAAACACCAGTAGATGACATCACACCCCAAATCATCACAGACTGAGGAAACTTAACAACGGACTTCAAGCAGCTTGGGCTATGAACTTATTCCCCCTTCCTTCAGACTCTAGGACATTGGTTTCCAAATGAAATTTGCTCTCATCTGAAAAGAGGACTTTGGACCACTGGGCAACAGTCCAGTTCTTCTTCTCCTTATCCCAGCTAGGACATCACTGACACTGTCTGTGGTTCAGGAGAGGCTTAACAAGAGGAATATGACAACTGTAGCCAAATTCCTTGACACGTCTGTGTGTGGTGGCTCTTGATGCCTTGAACCCAGCCTCAGTCCATTCCTTGTGACGTTCACCCAAATTCTTGAATAGATTTTGCTTGAGAAGCCTCTCAAGGCTGCGGTTCTCTCGGTTGGTTGTGCTTCTTTTTCACAACTTTCTGTTAACGTGCTTAGATAAAGCAGTCTGTGAACAGCTTCTTTGGCAATGAATGTTTGTGGCTTTCCCTCCTTGTGAAGGGTGTCAATGCTCATCTTCTGTACAACTGTCAGATCAGCGGTCTTCCCCATGATTGTGTAGCTTAGTGAACCAAATTGAGAGAGCATTTTGATGGCTCAGGAAAGCTTTTCAGGTGTTTTGAGTTGATTAGCTGATTGGCATGTCATTCTATTCTAATGTGTGTGTTATTTATTCTTCTGCAGATCGAGGTGTCGACCGTGCTCTCGCAGGCGGGGGCGACACTGAACAGTCTGGTGTCCAGAGCGCAGGATTTAGTGTCCAAACTCCGGGCTCTTCGTCTGGACAGACAGGAGTTCGTATGTCTCAAGTATCTTGTGCTCTTCAACCCAGGTGTGTCATAAAGAGCAAAAATAAGCAGCTTCTGAAGAGTTTATTACCTACACTAATCTAACACACCTAAACCTTTTCAGGAACTTCTGGAATTTTCCTTATAGATAAGCATAAAAACATCTGTTAGTCAAGTAATCTACGGACGTGTAGGGTTGAAGAACCTTACAGAGCACAGAGAAGATGGAGGCTGGAATGATGCTCCATATTGATTTTTGTTTTGTTTTTCAAACCGTTTTAAACATGAAGCTTGTTCTGTGGCATCATAAAGACACTGATGCTTTTGAGTATCCACACTATTGTTTCAGGCTGCGAACCGGGATGTGAAACGTCGTTTAGTCGTCGGTTCACTGAGCAGTTTTGAATGTGTGTTGGTTATAACATGAAAATTTGCCCGTAACCAATCATTGACTTTTATTATGGCAACTAAATACAGTTCCAGGAAGGAACAATAATTGAAAGGTTTCCACTTGTGAAATAGAGATGAGAGTGTGTGTGTGTGTGTGTGTGTGTGTGTGTGTGTGTGTGTGTGTGTGTTACAGATGTGAAGTCGGTGCAGGACTGCAGGCAGGTGGAGCGCACTCAGGAGCGAGTGAACAGAGCGATGATGGAGCACACACTGCACACACACCCAGGCCAGTCGGATAAATTCGGCCAGCTTCTTCTCCGGCTGCCTGAAGTGCGCAGCATCAGCCTGCAGGTGGAGGAGTACCTGTACCAGCGCCACCTGCTCGGTGACCTGCCTTGTAACTCCCTTCTTACCGAGATGCTGCACGCCAAACACACCTGACCAGACAACAAACGCATCCTGTACACAAGATTCAAGTCCATTTTGCACTATTCTTCCCCTAACCATGTTTGTGAGTGTTTGTTTGTTTGTTTTTTTCTGCACCATCTTCAGTGTTAAGAAGTGCTGCTTTATCGTCCCTGATGTCAACAGTTTTGAATCAGGACCAGATAAAACACACAATGGAACTCTGACAGTATTGTTAAACACTCCTGCAGTCAAAATAAAAGCCCTGTTAGTTCAGTGTCACTTTGTTTGTATTTAACATTCACAGAAATATGTGCATGCGGTAAGGAAACATGCTGGTGGGAATTAAAAAAACAACAACAACAAATTTAATGTTTTGAAGTAAAAAGAGGTGTAAAACATAACAGTTGAATAATGAATATTATTCCTTTACTCTTCTTATGCTACAGCAAATCCTTTTTTTAAATGAAAGACCTGTATCTGTTCTTTTGAATCCACTTATGAATCCCTACTGAACATTTCTTGTTACTGAACATTCATTCATTCATCTTCTACCGCTTATCCAAACTACCTCGGGTCACGGGGAGCCTGTGTCTATCTCAGGCGTCATCGGGCATCAAGGCAGGATACACCCTGGACGGAGTGCCAACCCATCACAGGGCACACACACACACACACTCATTCACTCACGCAATCACACACTACGGACAATTTTCCAGAGATGCCAATCAACCTACCATGCATGTCTTTGGACCGGGGGAGGAAACCGGAGTACCCGGAGGAAACCCCCGAGGCACGGGGAGAACATGCAAACTCCACACACACAAGGCGGAGGCAGGAATCGAACCCCCGACCCTGGAGGTGTGAGGCGAACGTGCTAACCACTAAGCCACCGTGCCCCCGTTACTGAACATTTAAATGACAAATCACTGAAAGTGATGAATCTTCCCACGAACACACAAAACTGCCTTATTAATCTTTATATACTTTTTTTTTTTAATTAAAATGTACTTATTTTTTTTATCTCTATATTATTAGACTTAGACATATATACATTAATATAAACTTGCAATTAGATTTTTGTCTATGCTGTTAAATTAATCAACACCTTCTGGCCAATCAGAATGGAGAATTTAATATCGCACTAGTATGAAGAGTTTAAAAACAACAAAATTAACATTCCTAAATCTATGGTGGGGAAAAAAATATAGTTTTTAAAGCTTTTAAAAGATTTGCTGTTATGGTTGACAATTTAGCACTTTAAATCTTTATTTTGATTAAAAGTGCTATTTTATCAATACACCGAAAAATTGGAATGGTATAAAATAATATTCATGGTTCTTTTTTTTTTGTTTGTTTGTTTTTTTTTTGGAGAGATGAACAGAAGAGAAAAATAAAGAGCCACATCCAACGAATGAAGCGAGTAATGATTAACCGGATCGTTTAAAAATGATTTTATTAATCAGATCCATTCGCACCAGCTGACGGATCTGTAATGATGGCAAATCAGGCAGGACAGAACGATCGGACTTACAAACACGGTGACATGACAAAAGACGATGGACAACGTGCCTTTAAAGTACGAAATAAATGTGATTCACCACAACATAAATAATAAAATCTGAAACAAAATAAAAAATAATAATTCCAGCTAGTCCCTAATAAATAAACCTTATCCAAGATAACATTCTACAGGAAAAATTGCACTGACTCCAGTTTTATCACTATATCATGCTCTCTCTCTCTCTCACACACACACCCACTCACACACACACCATTCACTTCACATAATTATACACTTATTCAACACCTTCACAATGCTTCTCTATACAAAAATATTCACATCTTCACTTCAGATCTGCGAATAGCTGACATTTACGGGAGGCAGTAGACTTGTTCTAGTGTTCAGATCAGGATCCACATGCCTTGTGGCTAAAGAAACCTGGGCCACTCGCACCGTGCCCGACATGAATAAAGCCAATATATACTGATTTGAGCTCGCTCTAGATATCACTGTCAAATTTTGAGACACTGGCCTCAATAATAATAATAATAATAATAATAATAATAATAATAATAATATTTTATCTATCGTTGCCTGCTCTATGTTCATCTTTAAATAAGAGAAATCACATTTCTGCAGATTTTCAATCTTTATTTTTTTTAATCCCCCCACTGTTAGCACTCCACTCATTCTTTCACTCATTCTTTCACTCTCTCTTTCTCTCTCTCTCTCTCTCACACACACACACACACGCACACGCACACGCACACGCACACGCACACGCACACACAGAACTGCTAACGCTGAAGCCACACAGCAGCTTATTCGTATCTTACAAATGTTCTCTTCTCCATATACAAATCATTGTCAGCATGGAAAAAAATCAATTAACAGCATTCATAATATACATTACATGATCACCGATTCTTTCTTTCATTTTTTTTTTTTTTTTAAATTACAGCGGTGTAGAGTAGAAATACCTTCTTATTAATGTAAAAGCACAACTTTTTATAGGTTGTTTGCGCTTAGTAAACCGGAGTAGAAATGAAGCTCACCTGAGGCCTGTGATGGTCTACTCAGATATACTGAAATCAAGCAAATAAAGTAGAGATTATTTATAAAAAAAAACAAAAAAAAAAAAGAAAAAAGAAGAAAGAAAGAATGAAAACAACCATCCGGACGTCTACTGTAAGTAAGCGTAAGGGACAGGCAGAGGAGAGTGAGTGTGTGAGCGAGAGGCACGTACTTTACATTTTAGACAGTTAGCGAGAGGCACAAGAACAGAAACATACCGTAAATCATGGAATATTTCAAAAATCCCAATCCTACATGATGAAAGACAAAATCAGAAGCCCTTGGCTGGCTTGTGCCCTACATTCATAGTCTAGTTTTATATCCGTTTTGGGATTAGAGCAAGACCGGAAGCAAAAACGAGGAAAAGGTATATAAAAGAGGAGGCAGAGACTACGCTCTGGTGTCATTCTGTAAAGCAGCGAGTTTAGTGTTAATGTTAGTGCTTCATCCTGCACCGGTGATCTGAGATGCCAGAATAAGAGAACACACTAAAAGGGATGGAACGGAAGAGGGTCAGTTCATCTACAGATTCAGAATGAAAAATACACATGTACAAGTGGGGGGTTTTGTACTCGATACTCCGGTCGGACCAGATGTCGGTGTCATGACGGCTTGGGAGAAAAATAATGGCGTTCTTCCTTCTTTGATTTTTAAATCTAGAGCAAATACATACCGAGGTGTTCCGCAAGGGTCGCTAATAAGTCTCTGAGGACGGTGTGTTCTTTTTTTAATGTCTGACACACCACTTTAACGCTCCCTCCCTTCCTCCTTCCCTCTTGGAGCCACACCAGCTCCGAATCTGAACCGTTCAGTTACAACAGGAGGGAGGAGATAAGATTCAGGTCACATCCGATACTCTGTCAGCTTCACTTTGGCGTCCCGAGCTTTTTTGGCGTCCCGGGCCGCTTGGTCTGCCACAGTTGGTTAGGGATGGTGAAAGCGTCCACGCTCATAGACATGGTTTTGGACGGGATGACAGAGAACTGCTTGCGGTCTGAGCTGTATTTGTAGATAGACTCGACCATGGAGAGGCTGATGATCCGCGGGCCGATGCCAGTCAAACGCATCAGTTCCTCTGTCTCCGGGTTCATGGTGTAAACCGCCCGGAATTGGCAGCTGGTATCCCGGAAGAGGATGAGGAAGTGGTTCGCGGTGCTTTTCTCCATTTCCTAAAGGACAGACGTAAAGAACGTAAGCATGCAACAGGAGGAAAATAACAACACAAACCCGAGGAAGGTGTCCGAAGTTTCTCACCTCAGTGATTTTGTTTTTCTGCGGTTCGTTGACCTTGCCTGCCAAACAGCAGTGTGTGATAGCATTGTGGATAATAAACTTGTTGGATTTGAAGCTTGGCTCTTTATACAGTTTTGGCCCTGAGGTAAAAAACAAAAATATATAAAAGTTTTGGTATGTGTTATATGATAAAACTAAACTGATTACAGAGGAACCCAAAATCAGGAAGAAGTATGATACAGTACCAGTGTACTCAGGGATGGAAGCTGGGGAAGAAAGGGTAGATGCATTCTCCCAGTCCTTATCACCATTCTGTGTGGCCTTGCGGCCCGGAGACATCAGTCTTGACGGAGAGTGAGAGCGACTGCAAACCCGGAAATGAAAGTTATTCAGACTGATAACAGTGTATTTAAAGTCATGTTCAAGGCCAGGACAAAGACAGACAATCCAAAATACATTCAAATTCTTATAGTTACCTTGGGGATTTCCTGATGGTAAGCGTCCCACTATCGTTGGCCATGGAGGACAGGTTCATAGTGGACTGAGAATACACTTTATTGAGTCTAGAACCTGAAGGAAAGCATTCACGAAAAGATCACCTTTGAGTTTGAATTAATGAGAAGGAAACAAGTTTGGGGCAATGACACTTACCTAGTAACCCTTTAGCTGGGCTACGGGAGAGGTCAGAATCATCCCGGAACACGGTCTTGGGCCTTTGTTTCTTGACACCACGGACAGTGGTGGGTTTCTGGCGCAGCACCTTGTCCAGATCTTCCATGATCTTAAGCTGATGGCGGCGTTCGTACTCTTGCCGGGTAAAGTTTCCGCGTCGATGCTGAGTACCATCAGGAGGAGGAGTGTTTGCTGGGGGAGGAGTGCGAGATGAAGGAGGGGTGCAGGGTGTCCGGGGTGGCTCCAGCTCATCCACGGAATTGCGTCTGCTGTGGGACAGTTACATAGTGACTTACAGCTACAACAGCCAGACTGTAATTCTGTTCACTTCATCAGTGCAGTCAGATCATTTCCTTATTCTACATAATAATATAGGGTGAGGAGCCTAAGCAATGTAGCAATGTAAAATATAATTAATTACAAACTAGGTTTTTTTGTGAATTTCAAAACCTAGTACAAGTGTAACACTGCTATTCTTTATTTAGAAGTTTATTCACTAGTTTGTTTTTTCTTTTATTTCAGGGCCATAAATTATCCCCACCGCCAGCAAAATGTGCAAAAACACCTTAGGCGCTTTTGGATGTGAAGTTTCGACATCGACTGGAGCTGGTTGTGGTTTCACTGCAACTGCACCTCACTAACAGCAGAGGGCGCCATTAAACACAATGATTATTAACTTCCTAACCTAACAGGCCATCTACTTTGTCCATACAGGGCTTTGCTAATGATTCGGGATTGATACGTGATTTATATTTAAAATATATTGAGCAGGAGGGCACGGTGGCTTAGTGGTTAGCACGTTCGCCTCACACCTCCAGGGTTGGGGGTTCGATTCCCTCCTCCACCTTGTGTGTGTGGAGTTTGCATGTTCTCCCCGTGCCTCGGGGGTTTCCTCCGGGTACTCCGGTTTCCTCCCCCGGTCCAAAGACATGCATGGTAGGTTGATTGGCATCTCTGGAAAATTGTCCGTAGTGTGAGTGTGTGAGTGAATGAGAGTGTGTGTGTGTGCCCTGCGTTGGGTTGGCACTCCGTCCAGGGTGTATCCTGCCTTGATGCCCGATGACGCCTGAGATAGGCACAGGCTCCCCGTGACCCGAGGTAGTTCGGATAAGCGGTAGAAAATGAGTGAGAGAGTGATATATTTAGCATTAAGTGAGGACATGGAATCTCACCTGGCCTCCTTCTCTCGTTCCTGCTCCTGTCTCTTCTTCTTTATTTCCTCTGCTCTCTTTTGCTGCTTTTCCAGCAGTGCAGCTCTTCTCTGAGCCATCTCGTCCTCTGGTCGAGTCTCATCCTGCTACAAAAGGTTTTAAAATGTTATGTACAGGCTATGATTACGTATCACCATCACCACAGGCTTGCTCATTAGGGATCTATGTTAGACATTAATAGTAATTTAATTTTAAAATGTTTATTCTGTTTCTATGCTTGTTTTTAAAGCTGCATTAAGGCAATGTCAACTGTTAAAGGTGCTATACAAATAAAATGAATTAAAAATATATATATACACACTGCACGGACCTTAAAGAAAAAGCCGACACCCCCCTTTAACTCCGGCTCTGTGTGGTCGCTCATGGAATCTGAGGCAGCATCGGCGCCATGTTCGGAATCCTCTCCCTCCAGCCCACTCAGAGAGGAGAGCGGGATCTCGATCAGATTGCTGTGTTTGCGAGTAAAGGCTGATGCTGGGATGTCGCTTTCAAAGGAACACTCGGATGGAGCACCAGAGCTGCCGCCTTGCTGTTCCTTCCTGCCCGGAAAATGGTTGGGGCCTCCTTCTAGTTCCAGGCTAAAGACAGTCTGGTCGTCACTGGGATCCTCACTGAGGGGCCGAGACGGAGGTCGGGAGTCGCTCTGGGGTACTGGTGAGCCGATGCTAAAGGAAGATGAAGTCTGGTCCCTGCATTGCCAAGGGGATACTTTCCGTCGATGAGGGATATTGTCTACATTGTGTGGGGCCGTGATGACCCGGGTGATGGCAGGTGTCTTTGGATCTGTGGATCTTGAGTGGTGCTGATTTTTGGGGCTTTTTGGAGGTACAGATTGAGCCCGGCGGTGGGAGCCAGGTGACTTGGGGGGAATTGCTTGACCACTGATTCTGCGAGATGGCGAAGGTGATGAGGAGGCAGAGTTGGGTATGAGGTCTCGGGTTGACTCCCTGGACATTCGTGGAGGTGTTGCTGCACTGGAGCTCTTTGTGCTGGGTGCAATGACCCATGCTTGTTTGGCAGGGGATATTTTCTTCATTAACAGCTTGTTCTGTTGCTCAGACAAGCGCTGCATATCACTCTGCAAAGAGCTCAGTGCTGCATTCAGTTTTGACACTGCATTGTTATAGTCCCCTAATGGAACATTGGTCTTCTCACCCAGTGTTCCTGCCACTGTCCTGTCTTTAGAGGCCTGCTGTGCAGAAGGTTGTACTTTCCCATCATCTGTGGGCTGCTCTTTCTCCTGCTTCGGATCACGTTCTTCTTCATTTTCTATGCGTGCTAATCTCTCATCCAACGACATGCGTCTTAGGTCTTCGCCCGTAGAAGATTTAATGTCCACCTCAGCACCTTCTTCCTTGGCATCACCCTCATCCTGCTCTTTCTTTAGCTGCAAGAAGGCGCTCTTGCCCAGCCTCTGTCTATGCTTGGCAAAAATTGCCTCAATACGTCTTTTCTGAGCTTCGATGGCCTTGCGCTTCTCCTCCAGTCTGGCCCCGAGCTCTGACATTTCATTGTTGAGTGCTGGACTTTTGCTGGGACTTTCCTGAGTCTTTTTTGCCACCCAGTTGGTCATCTGTGGTTCCTCGGTGGGAGTCGGCTGCTCCTGTGCGAGTTTCTTTTTACGATCAGCAAAGGTAGTCATCTTCACACCGCTGTCTGGGGTATCTTGCCCAGATGAACTACCTACCCGGGTACCTGCAGCGGGCGTGGCCGGGGTGGATTGAGTTTTTGGAAAATCCTCAGAGGCATCAGAGTCCACGCTGCCATCTCTGAGTACAGAGTCGTCATCCCTTGAGCCGTCGGATGTACGTCTGGTGCGGCTTGCGTTTCCAGTCAGTTTGTACTGCATTCCCGCCCCAGAAGGAGCAGAACCACTGAGAATAGCAGGGCTACCGTTATGTCTACGGCTGGCTGGGTCATCTGGTGAGTGCAAATAGAATCCATCAGGTGCACCGTCTGGATGTAAACGAGGCTCCATTTTTTCCTCATTGTGAATGATTTGCAAGGCTTCCTCGATGGTGGGCAACCCAGCCGCATCACCATCATCAAGTCCATTCTCCTCGGCTAACAGCGGCACCGCAGGACTACGAGAGGCCCAAGAGGCACGCTGGGGGCCGTTAGGTCCTGGAGACCTGCTGATGTCCTCCACAGGGGTGGGATGAACACGTTTCGCAGGCTGTCCTGCAGGATTTAGGTTGTCCGAGCTGACTGAGCGCATGATAACTGGGTTACCCATCACTATGTCCACATCACTGTCCAGACCAAAGGGTATACTGAAGGACACAGCTGAGGACAAGGGACGACTAGACGCATACGGAAAAAAGAAAAAAATTAGCAAAACCCGAGTGGGAAATTAATACTAGACTATAAAAATCGCTCTCCTGAAATTCAGGGCCTTACCTGAGTGGGTTTTTAGTCCACGATCGCCCAGTTGCCTCTACATGAGACATTGAGGTAGACTGAGTCAGTGATCCTGATCACACCGAGATGCACAGAAACACACAGACTAATGTAAACGTTCATTTAAACGGATGGATACACACATTGTGTGCTGATATGCATTACACAAGTGACATTCAAGTGAAACGCGATACAAATCCACAAAGACGAGACGTTGAAACGACAGCATG